>NW_027110400.1:793672-798168 GCF_000696795.3 Halyomorpha halys
AAAAAAAAATCAAATGAATGGAGGAATT
Source organism: Halyomorpha halys (assembly GCF_000696795.3). NCBI lineage: Eukaryota > Metazoa > Arthropoda > Insecta > Hemiptera > Pentatomidae > Halyomorpha > Halyomorpha halys. Next base: position 793,701 of record NW_027110400.1, read on the forward strand.
TGAGATAGCACGAACATAAAAAAGAAATTTCATTTATTGATTTCTTTAAAACTTATTTTTTTAAACACATTTAGAATATTTTTGTTGCTCTGTTAAGAGGGTAGATCAAACAATTTTTAGAAGAAAATATTTTAACATTTTCTGGATAAAAAGCTACAATATATGTTTATATTTTTAAAACCCTACTACTTTGGTTTCAAAGAGTTAAACTGATTATTATCAAAATCGATTCCCGAAAAAGATGAAAATGTTTAAATTCCAATTTTTTGAATTTGCCTTTTTTTTACAGGATAATGATGAAATGCGTATATCATTAATAAAATATTTTATTTTAAATTTAGATTTAAAAAGGTAAATTAATGGAGGAAGTTGAGAAGACAGAAACAAAAACGTTCAAAATTAAATTTTTTGATTTATTAAAAAATTATTATTTTGAATTAATTTGATGTATTTTTTGAGTTATTTTAAAAGGGCAAATCAAAGAATTTTCAAGAGATATTATTTTGTACTTTTTATGACCTGGAAAAAAAAAGTTTTTCGGATAAAGAAAACCTATATTTTTAAGGCCATACTACATTCGTGTAGAGTTTCACACAATTAAATAAATCAGTATCAATGAAAATTCCAGTAAAATTGCGAAAATGTTAAAATTCTATTTTTTTGTATTTGCCCATTTTATGGTACGAAAGCATGGATTTATATTTTTTGTTTCTTAGTTATATTTGATTCTTAAGTAGTATTTAGTGATGTAATTTCAGTAACAATTTGTGAAATTTTAACGTAAAAAAAAAGACAAATAAATTACCTGTTTCATAATAGTTGTCGAATCATTGAGTAGGGACAGCTATATCATAAAAGTAAATTAGTTGTTCCTTCTTGTTGCATTCTTATTTTTATATAGTTCTCATAGTAAGTCAAAGTTGAATAAAGAGAAAGTTTATTTCCTGATTTTTTTTTCGTAAGCCTAAGTAAAACAATGATTTTCTATTAAGAAGACATAACAAATATTTTTATTAAAAAATCAATCAATTAATAAAAATAAATTAATAAAAGAAGCAGGACCTTATTTATTAAAAAAAAAAAATGTAAAATCAGAATGTGAGGTGGAAAGTTGCTTAAAGGAGACTGACAGGGTGACTGATAATGAGTAGGATCTAATTCATTGCCACGCTTTGTCAAGCCAGGCCATCAGGAGGCACCCATTAGTCAAGAGCTTATTAACAAATTACATCAGAAACCGTTATTTTCTTTCGCTTAGGATCCACTATCAAGTATCAGGAGCTTAAGCATCTACTTCGCGACTTATGTGATCGATGCCTTTGATATTATTTGATAACAAAGAAAGAGGAGGTTCACAGAATGTATGATATTTACTAAATTATGAAATTCCTTTCAAAGTTAACTAATAATAATAATAATTATATATACAAATCGATAACTTTTTTCTTGACTGTTAATAATATGTATTCGCGTGCATCTTGAGGATTAGCCAATACTTTATTTAGAACTAAAAAATTCTTCAACTAATGAAAGAACTAAAATGTAAAGAGTATAATTTTAAGATTTATAACTATTAAAATTAAAACGTTACTTACATTTGTCTATTTTAGTGTGCTATAGATTCTTTTGATACGGCTACACGTACAAAACAGAATACAGATCGTCAAGGCAACATCATACCAACTCAAACACCTCATCTACTCACCAGGGCTGTCACTCAGACTCAAATTACTCATCTACAAAGTAATAATACGACCATCACTCCTACACGGTGCACCACTACTACATTTCCTATACCAAACAGTTCTGAAATCACTACAACAATACCTGAACAGCACACTACAGAAGATCTGCAGAAGAACATCACTAAAAATACGTAACATGACGCACATTCACAACGAACTGCAGCTGAAACTGTACAACACATCAAGTTCTTCGACAGTCTTATTGCTCCCTTCAATCCAATCTTTCGAACAGTCACCCCATCCTTCCTTCCTGCGAAGTGGCAGGGCAGAAAAGGTTCTAAAAATCCGATATTTTTTCGACTTCTGTCTGTTTTAATTATTTACTATTACTTTTCATCTATCACTATTAATTGTTTTATTTTTCTATTTAATCATCACGAGGATGCCCCTCACCTACAAATGTTTTATAATCGAATCCACATGGAACACATCAAAACATACAGTAAGCCTTTTCATTATTTTTTAATAATTTCATTTTAAGAAATTCTTCGTTGTTTAAAAACTATACATTTTTTTCAATGTATGTCATGAATATGCGGGCCATAAAGTTTCGAATCGTTGCCTTAATATATTTGTTTTATTTAGTGATTCTAAAGATCCACAAAAATACACACACAAAAATATACCTAGACAGACATCTTCGAAAACCCCAAAATCTCATCTCCGATGACCTTCGAAATAGTATAAGTCTATTCGAAAATAATAAGTCTATAATTTTCGCGCAAAATAGGACTAAAACAAACCTGGTGCGGTGTGTGCATCAACATTCCCTTAATATCCTACTTAAAGTTGAAATTCATCATCGTTCTATTCGGAACAGATATTTTTATATTATTCATGGCAGTAATATTTTCCTGACCAGTTTTACAAATGAGCTACAAACATATAGGTTAGAATCAAGCGACCTTATTTCAACAGTATTTTAACAATATTTCTTTACGTATAATTAAATTTTTTTTTTGCAACGGAATGGCATAAATATAAAACTTGAACGCTTTGATTACTTATAGAAATGTGAGATAGTTAATTATTTCAATCATTAACAAATTTATAGGTACTTTTGAGGAAGTCATTTTGAAAACTCAGAGTTCAAACCCCATCTAACCAAACAACTTCAAAGCCCTATTTTAAAAACCATTTAATTGTATATTAATATGCCTGGTTAAATCAAAATCATTTGAGCCGTTTTTCAGAAAATCGAAAAAGTGTGAATAATCGATTCTATAAAGTGGTACATCCATTCAGTCAATTTTATCGGAAAAGTTGCTGTTAATATTTAATTTCAGTTTCGTACAAATTTTCCTTTTTGAGCTAGGCTATCCACATATACACACAAATTATTTTGCTAGACTTGTTTATTTAAAAAAAGGGAACATCAAAACGTGTATTTATATCGAAAAGTGGATATCGGATTTAAGTAATCCGATTTTATTATTATTATTACAGTTATTTTGAATTTATATAAAACGGAGTGGGGGGTCTCATTTTCTGAAATGCAATGCCGCCCCAGCCTCAGCACCATGGAAGCTAGGACCTGGCCTGCCCCTACCATCACGCCAGAGTCCAGGACACGCTGGCCAGCCTCAGAGAGAGGAAGACGTCTTTCAGACACCAGGCGAGGATACATTTTCACCATTTCGCCAACCGCTGAACCTGCACCGGAAAGCGGCTAGAAGACGTCACACAGCAGATAAGCCATTATTTTATAAGCTATAAGACCACCCCAAATTCGTTCTTATATCATATTATAGTAGATAAATATTGAAACTAAAATACTAACCATAATTGCCCCTCCAGGGAATGATACTTTTATTAATAGAAATATATTCATGTTAATAGCTAGAAAACTCTCATAATTTTCAGCCCCCCTTTTCCACACTAATAATTTATTATAATCTTAACACACTCGGGATACCTGAAGTATAGCACGAGCAGGTCCCGATGTAAACAGTGGAATTAGAACTTTGTCACGATTGTAATACTTATTACTAAATATTCTATATATAGATAAGTTAAATTAAACATAAACATTGAACAAAACTTTACTGGATCTAAATAAAAAATAATCTAAGATTACCAATTTTTATTGCTGAACTTACTCTCACGTAGGTATAAAATGTAACCCACCATTCTACAATATAATCGTCAATAAATTATCAAAAGTTTAATGAAACTGTATTGTTCAACCGGATTAAACTAATACAAAGAACTATCCAACATGGGTTCGCGTTAATCCGAGAACTATATCTGTGTTATAGGGTTGATAGTTTGACTTAGATTGGAGGTTGTTTGTAATTTAATTAAAACTTGTACTAAGTAGCTTGTGGAATAGTTTGTTAGCTAATTAGCTTTAACAGGTCACTTCATTGTCGGCGGATTCGTCCCTACCGAAGGCTCTCAACTGTTTTCAAAAATAACTAAATCAGGTCTCCTCGTTAGCATGACGCCAACAAGATTATTCTCTGTCAGGAGGAAACTCTAGCCATGGGGATTACTGGCTATAGTATTAATGAGGGTATTAAGGTAGGTTGATAGGTAAATGAATCAAATATTGATGTTAAACTAATAAATTTTTTTTAATTTTATTTATTTATTGATATTTACAACTGTATAAAAAAATACAACCAGTAAATTTGATCATAATGACATAATGATATGATACAGGATGTTGAGAAACTACCCAGTAGTAGAACTCTAAAAACAGTTTACAATATAAGGTCACG
>NW_027110400.1:799143-805559 GCF_000696795.3 Halyomorpha halys
AAAGGTGTTGTCCAAAGGTTTGCGATTTTTGTTCGTCAGTTCTGGTCCAGGTTTTGGATTCGGTGAGAAGAGGATAGTTAAAATCTTTGAATTTCAAAAGCTGTTTGGTGGTTCTCCATAATGATTCGTCAGAAGATGTAAGATTTTCAGTGAAGTTAAGTAAATTTTGAATTTTGAATTTTCTAATTTCTGCTTAAGGTTTGTTAGTCAATTTGGTGTAATACGTTTTGTCAGTTGTATATCTGGTCCTATGCCACTTCGATCTTGCTCTTCGTTTTTCCCTTATTAAGATACGAATATACTGTGGCAGGTTAGTTTGTTTATTATTATTCATTTTACTAGTTCTATAAGTGTTGTCATTTATACTTGTTCTTACTGATTCTGTGAGTTTTTCTATAGCTTCGTCGATGTCTTGTTTTGTCTTTAGTTGAATATTCAAGTCTAGTTTTTGTTCCAAGTCGTATCCAAATCCGTCCCAGTCAGTCAACTCTTCCTGTAATCAATGAAGGAGTGGAAGGCAAATGATGACATTTGCATAAAACAAAAAGGTTTTCGTTTTATGCAAAAGTCAGGTGTTTTGAGAACAAAAAGGAGTAAACTTTTATTTCGAAATAAATCTTAAGGGAATTTATTTAATGTGATTTACAACTTTACAAATATTAAATACAATAAGTAAATATGCTGTATGTTTCATATACACTTTAAACTTTTGGGAAGGAACCACCCATTGGATCATTAATTTAAATTAGAAGGTCCCTTGGCCATCTTCTATTCAGTCGCCTCGGAGGATTATCAGGGATTGTTAAGGATGAAAGATTAAGAATTAATGGGTTAGGATGGGTAAAGAGTTTGAAATGAAAAGACGCATATCTGTTTTGGGCCAAATCTGCAACAAATGGGATGTTAAGGTCTTTGTGAATGAGCTTATTTGTAACGTAATAAGGAGCATCATGGATTTTACTTCTTAAGGGAATGAAGTTTGTTTTAGTAGTGAAGTCGACTTTGTAACGACTTCCAGTTCTTCTCCAGGGCACTAAACTCGGTAATTTCCAATTTAAAGATGTATTATCAATAAATGATTTTCGTAGGGATTTTTAAAACAATTTTTAAGATTTTCTTTAAGGTATTAGTCTATATCAATGATTTGCAATTTTTTACGATTTGTAGGCTAGTGGTGTGAAAAATTGAATGAATGTAAAAAACTAAATATTGTAAGAATTTAATTTGCATCTCCGTCCCAGGACCGTCAGTCAGCTTAAGACTTTTTTTGTCATGATCAATTCCTGTGGTCCTAAAAAACGGGACAAAAGGACGGTGGAATAGATGGAGGAAACTTTAGAGTGAGCATTAGGAGGCAAGCAAACCCCAGCAGGAGCCACACACCTTGCTCACTGATCTATGAGCGAACAGTTGTCAACCGAATCCAACGCAAGCAACATTCGCATCGGATGACATATTTCGCCATGCCAATTATTAAAATTTTGAGCTAATTTTATAATTTTGCTTGATTCAAGTAATTTTTTGAAGACCGTTCTGGCGCTAAATGTTTTCTAGGTAAATTATTTATCGACGCTTTAATTGTTTTTGGTGATAAAAATTTCACTTTTTATAAGTGAATGTGCTACATTTCGCAGAAAACTATACTTTTTTGTTTATCGTTGTAACTTAGCATTTTTAATTAAGAAATTTCTTTTGTTTAATATATCTTATTTAAGTTAGCTTCAGAAACCTTCTGTGAGCAGTTTACTTCATGTAAATGACTGTGGGGCTAGATTCTAGTTTGTAAGTGCAGGAACACTCCCTTTATTTGGTGAAGTTCATAAAAAGGATAGCACACTAAAAAGAAAAAGAACACAGCACGGAAATAAACTCAGTCATTATAGTGATCCTAGAACTCATTTTTCGATAGAGTCCATAAAAAAAAATAGTCGAACGAACTGTGGAAAATAAATACACCCTTTTACTCAAATAGAAAATTGCCCAATTAAAAATAATTACACAGCGTCCTTCTTAAGCCGTTCTGTAGGGATTTAATACCACTATGCTACATTCTTGAAGCTTAGGACCGAAATCTACTGCTATAGATATAACAAGCCGCACCAATAATAAAAGGCAATCATTGAACATTAGTTATTAAAACATATTCCAATGGAGCGTGAAGTAGCCTGGAACGACATTATGCGAACAATTAACTATCTAACTAGGAGTCCATCTGGGACTATAGACGGCCTGCCAAAGTGGGGCCACATGTCAGCCGGCTAAGTCAATTACCGAAGGGAAATAGGCAGCAACCATTCGTTCGTTTTAGGCTCCAACGGCTACTTAATTATAACTCGATTAGATCCTCTGTAGTGTGTGCCCTCTCCCGCTTCGATTTTAGCAAAATCATCTCCATTCATGGCTCACGGCGGTTCGCTGTAAAGATAATGCAATTATCATTTCGAACCTTTTAGAGTAGCGTTTTTAGAAGGAGAAAAGATTTTCACAGAAACAAAACTGAGAAGGATGTAAGATATTACAAATAAATGAAACGTCAGGGGTTTAGATTTTCTGGGAGTCTCTTAGACTCTGTACAATGCGGATCGCGGTCTCCCTTTGACAAGAGAAACAATGCACCTATTGTTTGCCACATTTCGGCTCGGAAGGACTGTCATCAACAGCTAATCCTTCTTATGTATTTACTTCAATAATTTTTATTTTCTTTATATTTCCTTGATGAGGAGACCAGCTGGAGTTATTATAGTAACATATAGCTCCAAATTCTATTTTTAATAAGTATTTACTCAAGAGTTTAGTACCTGTTTGTCCATACAAAGGTGGATTCCAAGAATCTGAGTACCAGTGCAAGTTCCGACAAGAAAGCAAATAACCCAGTAACAGATGGTAAGACTTTTGCTAAGATAACCTCTCAGAACATCGAAAAATTCCCGAAACGAGAACAAGCCATCGTTTTTACTAGTGTCGAAGGATTTAAATTGATTGATTATCTTGAGAAATTATCAGAAATTACTGCTCCCAGAAACATTCGATTCGCCTTATTGTATTTGTATTCACCTAAGCTCTAAAGATGAGGTTCACAAAATCATAAATTCCAATGCTTCCCTAAAGTTCGGGGGATAACATAATACCCATCCGTAGACTGGTCACCCCGCAAAGCGAGTAATTATTTGCAATGTTGAACCCAGTATTCCCCACAGCACAATAGAAGATGCATTGAAACAAGCAAAGGTTATCTCTGTGTCGCCAGTTCAGTTCCTATCGGTGTCCAAAAATCTATTTTTCCCATATTCTCAGCTGGAGACGTCAAGTTTATATTACTCCTGAAAGCAGTTAGTTATTAAAACCAATGAGTGGACTTTTTGTATTTGTTTTTAACGAAGACCGGTGTCTGCTATAGATGCAAAAAGGAGGGGCATTTCTCTTCCCAATGTCCTACCCTTCGTCCTTATAAGAAACCTACCAGCCCGCCAGGATTGGTCGAATTTCCTACACTTAATGAAATATTATCAGCCACTGACAGTCAGCCAAAAACCCAAAATAACGCTACCTCATCAAGCGAAGTGACGCGGGTAGTTGATAACTTAGCCTTAAAATTGAACAACCAATCAACAATCGATTAAGAGGATAAGGTGGTTTCGGAGAGCTCTATAAACAAAAATTCGCCAAATCGTGTAAATTTAATAGAAACCATTGACTTGGGATCCGGTAATACTGTCAAATTACAGATATATGAAATGCCATCCTATTCCTCACTTACATATATAACGCCGTACTCCGTTCCACTTATTTTCCTGACCCCTGGAAATTATTTATAGTTAAAATGATCTCCAAAACCCAAAAGCCTCCAGAATACCCATCATCCAGAGAGATAGGGCGATAATCTCTCTATTACCGATCATGGGCAAAATCCTTGAAAACTCATTTTCAAACGCCTATACCCCATCCTGGATTCCAATCATATAATCCCAGATCACCAGTTTGGATCCCGAACATCCCACTCCACTATCCAGCTATGTCATCGTGTGGTGGACGTTGTCTCGTCTTCTTTGGAGCGCGGAATGTACTGCGCGGGAGTCTTTTTCGATGTAGAACGGGCTTTTGATCGAGTCTGGCACCCGGGACTGCTTTACAAACTCCGTAAATTCCTACCTCCTACATACTTTCTCATCATTCGTTCCTTTCTCATTGATAGATTTTTCCAAGTGAACCACAATGGTTCCTATTCATCCCTCTATTCTCAGTCCGCTGGTGTTCCTCAAGGTAGTATACTTGGTCCCATCCTCTACACCGTCTATACAGCTGACATTCCAACCAATCCTAACACAAACCTCACCACGTATGCCGATGACACATGTGTGCTCGCTGTTAATAATAACCCATTAATCGTATCCCAAAATCTCCAATACCATATATCAGCCCTCGAAGAATGGTGTCGTAATTGGAGGATTAAGATAAATTCCAACAGATCCCATCAAATCACCATTACCCTTCGTCGTAAACCTACTAACTGCCCAACAGTTTCATTTAATGATGTTACCCCTGTCGAACAGATCCACTACCTTGGACTACATTTGGACAAACGATTAACCTGAAATCCTCACACTAGACTGAAAAGACAGGAAACTGCACGTCGATTTCGACTATTACAGCACTTACTAGACAAACGGTCTAAACTTCCAACACATTACAGAAGACTGATCTACATGACTGTAAATAAGGCCAATCTGGACATATGGAGTTGAGCTTTGGGGGTCCACTAAACCTTCGAATTCCTGTCGTATTCAATCCTTACAATCCAAAATCCTCAGTGCTCCCCACTTTGTCACAAATAAAATCATACATAAAGACCTTAATGTTCCGTATGTAACCGATCTAGCCCGAACACAGATATCACTCCTTCCCTTATAAACTCTCTAACCACTCAAACCCCCTATTTCTAATCTTGCATCCTCTTCCATTCCTGACAATCCTCCGAGGCGCCTGAAAAGAAGATGGCCACGAGACCAGCTAATGTAAAATGTCATTAGAGTGCTACCAACGGGTAGTTTCTCTACAAGCCTGTAACACTCCAATTTAACTTAGATCAGATTTACTAAATGTATTATAATGTACAGTTGTAAATAGCAATAAATAAATATTTTAAAAAATGGATTAAAAACATATGGATGTGACAGGGTCCATCTGCTCGCGATATATCGGTGCTTTTAGGCCGGTGATTGACTACGGCTGCAAAGTTTCTGGGGATGCCTAAGAAAATACTAAACAAGCTAGACTCAGTACACCATGCTATGATCCGTAGAGCTATCGGGGCCTTCAGGACTAGTCCTATCAGCAGCTTACTTTGGGAGGCCCAAGAGTGGCCACTAGAACTACCCAGGCAATACCTTTTGCTAAAATTTCTAGGTCGTCTCAAAACGAACCAAGACATTGATGATTCGGGGTACAGATTACCTAGTCCCCTCTCCATCTTTCCACCCCTACCCGATTTCTATTGCTCCCAAACAGTTATTCTTATCATTCCCCAATCCATTACCTCCGTGGATAAACAAAATAGCCAATTTTGATTTACCTACGAATCTATTGATAAATCATCCAACTCAAGTACAACTGAAGTACTTAAGCAATGTTTTTTAAGTCTTCGCTTGGCGCTGTATGATTACCATAAATCATCGGTTCTGACCCAATGCAAGGAAGCATGGTGCTGTTTTTGGTTCAAGGTACCTGAAACAAATAAAATGAAAACAATACTTAGTGATACTCAACCTCGCCATTTATCGAAAATCGCCGTGAACAATGCATCATAAACCTACTCAGGATCGGACATACAAGATTAACACACAAGCACCTTCTTGAAAGAAATCCTTCACCGATATGTTATAGTTGTAAATGTACTCTGACGATGGATCATATCCTGGAACACTGTTCGCGTCCGGAATCATCAAGAACGCCTTTTGGCCTCCGGGGACAACGTCAAGCCTTACTGCCACAAAATTGGAAGAATTTGTTTAAGTTCCTAAAAAAGAACAACCTGTACCAAGAAATGTAACCACGAATCCAGAATACGGTGCCTCTAACCTTATAGCTGCATACGACACCTAAAAATTAAGTAAATAAATAAAAATAGATTTTATGGATAATCAGTCAAAGTGAATTTTTAAAAGAAATGCTGATTTATTCCATGCAAAAGTATTTGTGATCATCATTAGGGATAAAAGTAGATCAAAGAAACTAGATTAGAAAGATGTAGCAGAAAATTAAAGAAACTAAGTAAAGTTAACAAAAAAACGTTTTTAGTAGTTTATTATTCAAAGGTATTTCTATTTTGTACTTTCTTTAATATTTCTTCTTTTTATCTGTTACTATTTGTACTTTCTTTAATATTTCTTCTTTTTATCTGTTACTATTTGTACTTTCTT
>NW_027110400.1:805609-808792 GCF_000696795.3 Halyomorpha halys
TCTGTTACTATTTGTACTTTCTTTAATATTTCTTCTTTTTATCTGTTACTATTTGTACTTTCTTTAATATTTCTTCTTTTTATCTGTTACTATTTCTTCTTTTTACTGTTACCGTTTTCATTTATTGTTTATAACCTTGAATTTTTCTTATTTAATTTTTACGTTTTATTGTATACCCTTGTAATTTTCAATTTACTTTTTTATTTTATATCAAGTGTTTGTATCTTTTTTAGCCTTGACGAATCCCTACAACGTGGTGAGGAACGTTGGCTCAAATAAATATAGTACAAAATATTACTATTCGAGTTTAATTTGACCATACCGGGACCAAATTCCATTTATAGAAACACAGAATCAGCAATCTTCCGGTATTTTTGTTTTGTTTTTTTGGGATTATTAGTCTTCTTACTTCAATTTCTCTATTTCATAATTTAACATCAGTGTGCTGCTAATACTTCCGACATTTGTGACGGTCCATCTTCAAAGGCCTATTTTCAAAAAATATTAGCAATTTTTTTTGTCTTATTGAAGTTTTGAATGGCAATCAACAATATTACCAAAGATAAAATTAAATACGACATAAGTAAACAGTAACCGATACCAAACAAGCAACAGTTACAGTTAGGTAATAGTTTTCTTATAAATTAATGATAAAATTTCAAGCAGAAATTTAACTAAAATGACAGCAAAAAAAAAAGTAAATATTGAAGGTGTGTAAAATAATCATAATTAAAAAAAGAATGGTTATATTTCAAAACTTTTAATAACAAAAATCTTTGCAACTGTTCTTCAAAATAGACCCCTGAAAATGAGCAGACCGTACGAAATGTCGAATGTTTTAGAACACTGATGCAAAATAAATAAATTAAAAAAAGAAGGTTTATTATTTACACAAAAGAAATAAATGCAGCAGAGCAAATATATTGACATCAAATGAGGTAATGAGGTATAAAATATATATATATATATATATATATATATATATATATATATATATATATATATATATATATATATATATATATATATATATATATATATATATATATATATATATATATATATATATATATATATATATATATATATATATATATATATATATATATATATATATATATATATATATATATATATATATATATATATATATATATATATATATATATATATATATATATATATATATATATATATATATATATATATATATATATATATATATATATATATATATATATATATATATATATATATATATATATATATATATATATATATATATATATATATATATATATATATATATATATATATATATATATATATATATATATATATATATATATATATATATATATATATATATATATATATATATATATATATATATATATATATATATATATATATATATATATATATATATATATATATATATATATATATATATATATATATATATATATATATATATATATATATATATATATATATATATATATATATATATATATATATATATATATATATATATATATATATATATATATATATATATATATATATATATATATATATATATATATATATATATATATATATATATATATATATATATATATATATATATATATATATATATATATATATATATATATATATATATATATATATATATATATATATATATATATATATATATATATATATATATATATATATATATATATATATATATATATATATATATATATATATATATATATATATATATATATATATATATATATATATATATATATATATATATATATATATATATATATATATATATATATATATATATATATATATATATATATATATATATATATATATATATATATATATATATATATATATATATATATATATATATATATATATATATATATATATATATATATATATATATATATATATATATATATATATATATATATATATATATATATATATATATATATATATATATATATATATATATATATATATATATATATATATATATATATATATATATATATATATATATATATATATATATATATATATATATATATATATATATATATATATATATATATATATATATATATATATATATATATATATATATATATATATATATATATATATATATATATATATATATATATGACCGTATACAATGGGAGGAATAGTATAGTCAAAGAAGAGTGACAACATGTATAAACTAAAATAAGGATGATGTATAAGGATAAATATAAGAATAAACTGTCTAAAATTACAATATAACAAATAAATGAGTTGTATTAATAACAATAAAAATTATCCAAATAGCTTAACATTTTTTTATTAAAACTTACTACATGTCCAACGTTTCCATCACATAGGAATATCTAATCAAATAACAGCTTTAATTATAAGTTATTATCAACAGTATCAAAACATAATTAATTACAATTAGTATTCTTTTATTTTAGTATCACAGCCTCACATTGATTTATTAAAATTTGTAGGTTAGGTATGCCCATGTCATTTAACACAGTTAATATAAACTAACATTTTTAATGACAAAATAAACAAAAATGTAATGTGAAATAAATTATAATACACCCAAACTGGATTTTAAGGTAGTTTCATTGACTAAACCTGATTTAGTAAATCAACTAAAGCAAAGAAAAATAAAGATTTTAATAATGCATTTTTAATTTATTCCAAGGCATATTCCTTAAGATTAATGCTACAGGCAATTGATTTACAATAGTAATGTTACAGCTTTAGTGCCAAAGAAATAAAAGAAAAACATAACATCTGTTATTAATAAATTTAAAAAAAAAAAATATCTAATGTACCACCCAGTAGTGATGGGCAAAAATTAGTTATAGTTGAAACTAATAGCTAATATTAAGACCCTTTTTCATGAATTAACCATTGATAAATAAATATCGTATCCATGGCAATTTTTTTTAATTTTAAACAATCTGCCACAACTTTGTGGGCAATAGGTAATAGTGATGAATGATCACATTTATATTAAAATAAAATAAGAAGTTAAAATAAAAATGTACATGATAATAAATAAAATCTCTCTTAAAATATATACAAACAGAAGGATAAAGAAAATGAACATAATCAAACTATGTGCGTGAAAAAATA
>NW_027110400.1:809387-818698 GCF_000696795.3 Halyomorpha halys
AAAAAAAAAAAAGGATTTCCATGCAATTACACTTTCATTCCATTGTATTGGATGTTTTAAATCTATTACTTATTCATTTCATGTTTTAGTTAATACAATATTTCAACTCAATATTAGATACAAAATAAACGTTAAAGAAACATACCGATGATGCACTCATTGAAAGATCTCTTCCCAGCTTAAAGCAGGAATTCATTATGCTTGGTTGAAGCTGGGCGTGTGGGTATCAAAGAGGATGAGGGAAAATCTAAAGTAATGACATTAGGGAGAAGGAAGCCTGCTTATAACTTCGCCTACTAAGTGGTTTATAATTTCAGTTACGTTGTGTCTCTAATTAATAAAGAAACAAATGAAGATGTGGAAATAAGAGCAAGGTTACTTTGATAGAACAAAGTAGACTTTGCTCCGCTTAAGCTATTAAGCGGGATGCTCTTAGAACCACCAAGATAAGTAATATACAAAACTGTTACTAATCTTGTTATAACGTGTTATAAGATTTATCATCTTGATTATATATACATATGAAGTACTCTCAAGCGGTAGACTCAAGTAATAGGTAGAACAATATTAACTTGGAATAGGCTCCAAGACAAACACAAATTCAGAAATGAAGAATATAAAATAATCTATGTGTACAATTAAATTATACACGTAGAATTAAAAAAATAAATAAATAAATATGAAAAACCGAGTTCCTGATACATACTACATGATCAATCAAATCTCTGAACAATCGAAATGGCATACTTTGTTCACTTGCGTCAAATTCAATAGAATTTCGAATCATGAAAGGGACGTTCTGATGACACTAGTTTTATATCGGAAGAATATTGGTTGACGGTAAGTAGTTCAGTACAGAATAAAGACCATCTTTCTACAATCAGACACTAAAGCGAAATTCCACGAATGGGAATTAATGCAAAAAAAGTGCATTTTTGTTCATTTTTTAATAAGTTTCAAATCATTATTTCTTAAACTCATTTGTACATGATTTATGGAAAAATCAAAGGAGCATTACTGTCATGAAACTGAGAATTAACATTTAGTTAAATGAATACGAGCCTAATTATTTTTATATCGTCCACTGCTTCTAGTTTGGCCCTGCTTGCTTCAAGATTGCCTCGATCGGTAGGAGATGATTGAAGACAAACCGAAATCCCTCCGTAGCAACAGAGCTGTTAAAATCACAAATAGAGGCCGCATTTCCATGCAGTAACACTTTCATTCCATTGTATAAGATGGAATGATTCCCTACCCATCTATTATTCCATAAAACTTTATTTTGGGGAATTTTCAGCCTGAATCTGATAACACATGAATCCTCACAATCAGCTTAATACGGGATAACAATCTCGAGAGTTGTCGAAACGAGCCAAAGACATTGCCAAACTGTAAGATACAATTAATGCCAGTAAATAAGACAGTTACAGGTTTATTTAATAATTAAAATGCGAAGTACTAATTATCGTTAATATTATAATTAAATATTGGTTTTTATCATTTTTTTATTTTCAATTTTAATGATTAATAAATTTCTTTAATATGTAATTGTATGAACTATTTGGTGGGAAAATATAAAATGTTCGTTAAGAAGTAGGAGACTAATGACATTAAAACAAAATTTCTTCTTCTTCGTAATCCTTGCTTCTAGACTGATTCCATAATCATCGGACCTATACCAGCTGGCTGCCCAAATCCAGTTCATTCCTTTCTAGTCAAATACTTCATTAATAACATCGTCTCAAGTATTTCTCACACTTGCTCTTGTCCTTCCTTCGGCTCTCGCTTCATACATTATTTTGTTTCGCCATTCTTTCCTCCTATTTTCTTCTATAAAGTGTTCGGCCAGTTTTACTCTCAGGGTATTTCTCATTGTAGTACTTCTGACTTTATCCCTTCGCGCCCCCCCTCCCTTCCTTTTCCTCAGATACCTCATTTCCATTGCATGGATTTAGCTTCTATGTCTTGAGGAACTGCCCAGGATTCGCCCGCTTAGGTTTGCAAGGTCAAACGTATTTTTATGTACTATTTTGTAGACCTTTTTTTGTTACTTCATTCTTTCCTACTTTTAAATCTCTATTGTGTTCCAGCTCCTGTCCATTCAGTCGTATTATCCGGTCTCCTCTTTCTTGTGTTAATTTACATGTTTAACATCTAGAGTTCATCTTGTAGTATCCTGAGGTTGAATTGGAGATTTCATCCGTTCTTTCCGAACTAACACTGCCGTTTGCGTATGCCAGGAGTGTGAAATAGCATGGCTTTAATTCTCTGTGACTCAGCCAATAACACCTCATTTTATCTTTACCCTCTTCAGTGCCATATTAAGCATCCACTTTAAGCAGTTAGACTGCCATTCTGCCTTATTCCCCGGGTGCTCACATATTCCTTGGAAATGTGGTTATTAGTTCTCTCCACATTTCTTTGTTTCCGATATGAACCAAGTATAGCCCTTATCAGCCTGTTTCGATCTCGTGCCCTTCCAGTGGAATGGCCATGTCCGTCTTTCTTACCCTGTTGAATGCTGGCGTTAGGTTCACGAAACATCAAATAACACATCCTATGTGCTTCTTTGTGGCTTAAATACAAATTTAACAATATTATGTTTGTTCAATATAACTTGAACGAGAATAATTTTAGTGATAATCTTTTAGGTTTTTTATTATCGATAAGATTTCCTGTTTGGTTTTAAATCAGTAAACTCGAATTTTGAAAAATTCGCTTTCTTTCATAGTAATTTATTGTTAAATTTATTTTTGTTTATTTCCTCTAGAGATATTAAAAAATGCTACTCAGTTAGCGACGAGTCAAGTAAATGACGTGAATCACGGATTATCTTGAATAATAAATATTGTTAAAAACCTTTACACCATACATTGAAGTTCTACAGCATACGTCATAATCACCTTGTAAGTCTACAACTGATTTTTTCAATCCGCTTGACACATTTAAAAAAATAATTAAAAAACAAGTTTTTTATAAATTTGGGGAAAACCTTTGAGTACAAGGAGAACTCTAATAAAACCAAGAAAGTTATTTTTAATAAACATAAAATCGTTTAGGTGAGATTTTCCTCTATTTATATTGTAAATTCCATATAATGTGATTAGTTAAAAAACGGTTAAATTTATTTTGTGACAAGAGACACTAACAATACCCCAATATTTATACTCAGCTTCATTGTTTATTATTGAACCCTATTTGGTAACCCGTTTTGATAGTTATTTGAGACTCATCAGGTTAAAAAATAGGCATTGTGAAAACATTAAGTTTAGCAGGATTTGAAACAAATCACCGCATATAATCCAATTTAAAAGATTAAAACATTGATTAAAAAAAAAGAAATGAATCTAAACAAAGAACCTATTATTCTTTTATTATAATTGCTATTCTGCTGTAATTTTATTGGTAGATGTTTATTTATGCTGGCTCCATTAATATACAATACGTGTACAAATATTAGGTTGATATTCCATTTGGTTTCGTAATTTGAAACGTTACAATCCAACGCAGCAATTCAACCCCCCAAAATATATAATAATAAAAAAGGAGGCTGTTATAAAATGAAATTGAAAAGGCTCATGAGATCAAGTTAAAGCAAATAAAAAATCAAATATAAATTAAAAGTAAATAGATTACTCAGCAATTTGCTAGAGATTTTCCCAGCAGAGCGGTGCCCCATTTCCTTCTATCATCAAATCTTTTTATACTTCTGAGCCCTTCCGTTGAGTCATAATACTTTTCCATAACGTTCAATTAAACCGATAATTTCAATCAATCCTATTTGCTCAGTGGAAATCTAAATACACAACTCTCCTCTACCCAATAAGATAAACTAATAAAACGTAAAATGGAACGCTCTAAGAGATAGGGACATATAATATTTAGAAGGGGTCCCTATAATCTGTGTGCTCTGTCCGGAAATAAAAAAAAATACTGGAGTGGTCCAGGGCACAATGTAGAAAATCGAATATGTTAAAGCCCTTTCCGAAGGGACTTGATGGAAGGGTGAAAGCGCCCAATCAATGACTCATGGATTTTAATTTAAATTAAGTGAAGGGGTAGTCTCCGTTAATTATGAAAAAACGTAATTGCATCTGCTTGGGGAGGAGAGGAGGGGAGCTTTGCATATGCTTAGGCCCTTTCAACCGCCCTCATCAAAAAATGCCCTACGACCCATATCCCTCGCTCGGCTTTGATCAGGAAGAAGCATTATTGTAAAATATACTGCAAAAATCTCCAGAGAGACCATTATTAAGCAATTAAAAAATTAGCAGGGAGCGCTAACGTACTTATACACTTATATATTGTAAACTACTATAAGAAACATAGTAAGTTTTAATCAATGAGTAAAGAATTATAGTAATGCAAGGTTTAATATAAGTCAAGGAATTATGGTATGGAAAGGCTCCATATAAACATGTTTAGTTAAGGATCTTACAGAATACCTTTCTGATAACAATATTATAATAAATAATTATAGTAAACAGATTGAGAACTATACACAATGTAACTATTACAAGGTTTTACACATATCGTATTAACATTATACAGAAATTCCAGTATATATTAAGGTTATTACGTAAAATTGTCTAGTCTTTAACAATTATAGCACCTAAGTCAAAATACAAAAAATTATTACATGGAGACTTATGATTTAAATAAATTATTTACAACATCAGTAAATAACAAAAAATAAAAAAGTATTTCGAATCATAATTAATCTGATTAAATTCTATTTTTTGGCAATAGGATTATCATTATTTTTAAAGCTTCCTAATAGTGATCAAAAAAACTTTATATTTTTCCTTTATCTTCCTCAAAGGCTATGAGATACCTAATCAGTCATCATTCTTAAAATAAAATGGCGGATAGTAATGACGAGTTTCAAGGATAATGCTGAGGGGACCTCCAAATTTAAGGTAGAATCTGAAAAAAATATATATAAGACACAGTAATACCGGAGAAAAGCCAAGGGCGATGGATAGATGGGTATATTATTTTAAAATAATTTCATAGTGGGACTTTCAGGGTCATATATGTTAAACTAGGAGTTTTCAAACCATGATTTTGAAGGCAACTTTGGAAGTGCATCATAACTCCGCGGACACATATACAATTATAAATCCTCATATTAGATCTAGACCACTATAGACATTTATTGGAGTAAAAAATTGAAACATAATGAGTTATTATTATTGTTGTTTTTACTATTATTCTTATACTTAAATATGGAACATATAATAATAATGATACTGAGCGCACATTGTAAAGAAATATAAAACACTGAAAATGAAATATCTTAATGCTTAAATAATGTATTTTTTTAATTCATTGGTTTTTTATTGTTTTGGCTATTTATTACTATTTCTAAAATGAGCATATTTTAAATTAAAATTGCGATAAATCTTGCTGGCCGAAATAATGATCAAGGTGTGCCGCAGGTTGTCAACGTTTATTTATTTATTTATTTATTTCCACCTTCCCCTATTTTACAACCAATACAGGTGTGCAGCAGCAGTTTGATGTTACATATCCATCATCAAACTACTGCTAATAAATCCATTTACAATTTTAATGATTCATGTACAATTTTCTTACAGGTTTCATTGGCTTTCAGTCTTCTGCGCGTCTTCCGTCCGCAGGCATTCCAGCGCCTTCTTCTTTGACTGATATTGAAGTGGCTTGGTCCAATAATTGTTTTCCATCCGTATACAAATTCTTTGTAATATGGGTAGTTTTCTTCGCTTACTAGCTGAGAGAAGTCGTTCTTCCTGCTGGAGAAGTCGAGAGGTTCCCCTCCCGCATCGCCTCATGTGAGACACTCCGGTATGCCTTGGCCCCAGAAGGCGCCCCCCCCCCCACGACTAAGGCCATTCAATGATTGGGCCACCCTATTTCCCAAGTAATCCAAGTGAGGAACAGATTAAATCCTCTTCCAAATCTTACGCCAAGGTAAGTGACTACCTCACTTGGACGTATCCTTGTTCCTCGAATTATTAAATTAATAGGGAAGGCCCTATTAGTTTTTCCTATTAAGACCTGTGTCTTGCTAGAGGCCATTTGCAACTTTTTCCTCTCGCACCATTCTCCAACTCGCAGGTTGTAAGCCACAACCCGAAACGTACCTGTTAGTACACTCTTTTCTAAGTTTCTATTATTTCTATTATCCTATATTTTGGGACCTGCTCTCCAGAACAATTATTCAGTTTATTAAAAGGCTATAATTAGATAACTCTTAGCAATTATATTCGACAGGCTACACTAGAAAGAGGTCAGTTGGTTAACATGTGAGGGATCTCATACCTACCATAGTTAGTTAAAATTGCTAATAGGCTTCGACAGATGGATATTTTTTCCTTTGTCTATGAAGTTATCAGTAATTAATTATTTAAATAGATCCATTTTTTTAAAATAATAAATAAACAGATTTTATTCATTTAACTCAACCACGGTTTTATTTCTAACTATTTCTAATATTTTACTAAAGAAGAAATCAATATTTTATGAAAGAAACGAATTCAAAAACGTTTTGGGCACTTAGTCGTAGAGTAAATATAACGGCCGACACCGCATTCGTTTGACGGCCAGTAGGTCTATTGTAAACACGATTAGGAAGAAGTGAGATAAGAGTTTGTGACTCGCTAAGTTCCATAGGCTTAATATCGTTGATAATTTGGAAGGTGGCGAACATTTATAAGTCGGAATGACACAATTAAATATTAAATGGAAAAGTAGTGCAAGACGAAACTAGACTTTTAAAATATTCACCAATTTACGAAACGCTCAGTAAAGTTCTCGTGAGAAATAACAGCTTTATCAGTTAAAACCCAAGCAGTTACAACAATATATAATTATTTGAAGCAAATATACTTTGTAATGAATTATTTTTTAATGAAAATAAATAACTGTGTAAGGTCAAATTGATATAGACTAATTTTGTTTTCTATGGCTTATACAGGCAACTTTGGCAAAAAAAAAATTTTTTCTACCTAAAGTTAGTGCCGTTGGACTGGGTTCCCTCTACTGAGTGTCCGAAACCAAGAGAGCCTCAACCAGTCTGCAGCACATTGAATGGGATAAGTCAAATAAAAAATAAAAAAAATTTATCATATGCGCCATTATCAAAGTGAATCAGAGATATATAAGATTAGCGCTCTGGGTGAGAAAGAAAACTGATTCCCATATGATCCATTTAGAAACATAGAAGACACTAAAATAATTAAGCTATACGTTTCACAAAGTGTAACATTTCAGTTTTATGGAATAAGGTTATGAAATGAGGAGCCAACTGACGTTATATTGCGATAAATTAGAAATTCGATTAGAACAAATTATCTGTTAAAGTATCGCGTCTAGAATGGACGTAGTGTAGGTTTCGTAATTATATAAAATAAAATTAATGTAATCTCCATGATTAAATAGGTTGTAAGTCAGACGAATAATATTAATTTCAAGACAACATGTTACAGAGCTGATGAATAAATGACAGAAGAAGAGGTCGAGTCAAGTCACTGCGTTATTCATAATTTCGTGTGTACTTTATAATTTATTTGAAGTGATCGTGTTGTACCCTGGCTTCCAATCGTTCAATAATTCGAAAGGGGCAGTCTATTATGTGTCTAGTTGAACTGTTTCATCAGCAGGTTGTTCCCTCTTGCACCGGAACAACTACGCAACGAAGTTTAGAACTGAGGCAATATTGCTACCACGATCTGAAATGTTTCTTGAGGTACTTCATGAATCAATAGTAAACCTTAGAAATTTAGGGATTCAATTTCAATTTCAGAAAAAACTGACGGACCCCCATTAAAACAATCAAGACGTGGACTGGACTACTGTCGCCAGATGATTCGGTATGTACTTGCCAATTTTACTTCATTCATTCCTAGAGCATAGACTGTTGGCAACATAATTTTAACAACCCTAATCTTTTAAACGAAGCAAAAATAGCTTTAAATGGTATTTTAGTTGAAAAAATTAATATTTTATAAAAATTATTTATCAATTTTAGTTGATAAAATTAAAATCCCCTTTAGTTGGTGAATTGGATTCTAATTTTCACCAAACCTATCTATTTATTCAATTAAAAATTAATCCAAGCACTCACTTCGTAATTATAGGTATCGTATTTTAACTCAATTGTAATAGTTTCTACAGAAAAAAAGGTTTTTATAAAATAATAATTAGGGCCAATGAGATAAAATTATTTACAATTTTCGGTAACCAGAATAATTGTCAGTTTTTTTCTTCCAGATTATTTTTTCTACACGCTTTACAGACTGTAGGAAAAAAAATTAAACTATTCTTCCGTTTAATACACACAAACACACACATATATATATATAACATTGGAAATGCATAAGTATCATTACAGGCGAACTGTTCTTAACCACAAATTTAAAAACCAAAAATCTCCTCATTTTTGTAGAATTAAATTTGTGTTATTCCTAATCTATCTCTAATATTTACTCTATTTTTTAGTTTTAATAGAATAATTTTATATTTTTTATAAATTGTACTGTTTTTACTTTTCAAGATTAATTGTTTTAATTATAAATGATAATATTTTAATCTTTTTTAGGATAATATTATGTATTATTTATGCATATTAATACTTATTTTATTATCAAAGCAATAGTCAGAGCTATTTAGAAGCTGCACACCGATTGAGGGATCATTATTAGAAAAATATACCAAATCATATAATCTATAGGTTCCAAAAATCATAATCAGAAAATAATGAGATAAACTCATTATGATACACTATCAGTAACAGAAAATTACTAATGTTTAAAAACAAGTGACGAAATTACAAGAATGTTACTTTTTAGTGTTCACCTTTCTAAGCATAAAATATAACCGATAATATTCCATAATTCATATTTCTTGCTTATATAGCAATTTTTGTGCAATATTGAACCTTTTTTCTATTCATTTACTAAATTTTATTTTTCTTGAGAATTCTTAATTTTCTCTCTCTTTTTTTTTTTTTATCCAATCTAAATATTTCTTGTATTATTTCAATTTCTTTAAAACAATAAAAATTGATTTTAGAAAAAGGTAGTAAGGTAATAAACGTATGCTTATTTTTTCTTCTTAGATTTTAAATAAAAAAATATATTTGTCAAAAAATACTCGAATATGTCACAATTAACAACAATAAATAATAATATTTGTTAAAATTGTACATAAAAATAAATAAAAAATGATAATGAAAAATTTATAAAATATGCTATAAAATGATTGATTTATTTTTGTTTATACTTTGTAGTTTATAATTAGAAACATGAAAGAAAATCATATTCTTTTTT
>NW_027110400.1:818978-819323 GCF_000696795.3 Halyomorpha halys
TTATTATACATTTAAAGAACAAA
Source organism: Halyomorpha halys (assembly GCF_000696795.3). NCBI lineage: Eukaryota > Metazoa > Arthropoda > Insecta > Hemiptera > Pentatomidae > Halyomorpha > Halyomorpha halys. The sequence continues at coordinate 819,002 of NW_027110400.1, forward strand.
TAGTTAAAAACCGCAACCCTGACCATGTTCTTATATTTAAAAACATTAAAGGTTTATTTTATTTTAAAATATCTTTTACTTTCAAGTTTATATGTATACTAAAAAAAAAATAAATAAAATAAATAGGATTTTCATTAAACGACATAATTAGTTCCTAAAAGCCTAACTAATAACTTAAATCAGCCACCAAAATAAATAGTTTCATTTTTAATACTTTTTCTTATGCAGCAAATCTACAACTTTTAAAAATCCCTAATGAATTAATTAATTAAGTACAGCTTTCTCTAAAGCTCTACAGGTACACTAATGCTTACATTTAAAG
>NW_027110400.1:819883-823106 GCF_000696795.3 Halyomorpha halys
TCATAAATAGAGAGTATTGGACAAATCCCTACAGTAATAACAAGGCAGAGCAAAGTGCGCTGAAATTTAGACAAGTGAGTGGACATAAAATGAGGCAAATCTACAACTTTTAAAAATCCCTAATGAATTAATTAATTAAGTACAGCTTTCTCTAAAGCTCTACAGGTACACTAATGCTTACATTTAAAGACCAATGATTTGTTAAGAAAAGAATTTTCCAAATATTGGTGAAGAAAATTACTTTTGTCCATGCGTAAGCGAGTAATAAGCTAAATTCAATAAAATTTATGCTAGAATATTCATAAAATAATCCCCAACTTGCCTCTAGTTGTTGGCCAATTAAAGTATAAATTGATCTACAAAGTGTTAGGAAAGAAACGTCTTAAACTATTTTAACCCTAGACATTTGTCCATGCTTTACGATATTTATTAAGTTATTTTCTATACACTAAATTAGATTGACTGAAAAAGTACAATAAATACCTAAAGGTTTTGAATATTAAAAGATTGAGTTTTGAACCAATGAAATAAAATTATTTCATTGGTTCAAAACTCAATCTTTATTTCATTTCCAAATACATTAATTGATTTGCCGCTTTCGAACTATACAAGTGTGTGTCAAGGAAAAAACATTAATGCAATGGAACAGATATAATATTACAATTTGAAGCAAAAAACAAATTTCATTCCTATCTTGTAACAGTGTAGAACTTTCTAACTGCAGTATTAAAAAATATTCTGTAGCAAAGAAGACAGTATAAATAGGATAAATGTTTTAGTCACTACATTATTTTTATATGCTTTCGTAAATAGAGAGTTACTTTAATCTGCTCTGAAATGTTTTGATAGAGGAATTATTTGCCTATGGCATGATAAAAGTTTTAAAAAAAAAATAAATAAATAAAAAATGAATAAATAAAAAAAAATTTAGAAAAATAATTAGCAAAAATCAAAATCAAAGAGGAGTTATAATTTATAAAGAAGGCGATGTGCTTTTAAAAATTCAAATACTAATGTGATTTTAGCTTCCACATCTGTGAGAGCTTCTGATAAATTTGGGGTCAGTCCTATCCTGTTTATTGTTGGCAAATAGTGAGTACATTCTTCAAAAATATGTCTAATCGTAAGAATGGACTGATAATATTTGCACGTTGGAGGTGGCAGTTTTCTGATCAGGTGAGAGTGCGTGAGGAGAGTATGACCTATTCTCAAGCGAGTTAGAGCAACTTCCTCCCTACGGCTGTTGCGGTAGGATGTTGACCATGGTTTTACTGATCGTTTTATTTCTTTTAATTTATTCGGAGAGCTTTCATCCCGCTTGGCCTGCTATTTTTCTAATATTTGTAATTTAAGGGGTGTACTGAATTCTGAAGGGGTAAGAACGGCGGTGCCTCGGCCAGGGAGTGTGAGTACCTCTCTGGCAGTTTGTTCGATTCAAAAATGTTTTTGCATTCATTATCATCACTATGTGTGTATCAAGTGTTTCGGATAGATAATATGAAGTATGTAATATGAAGGATAGATAAAAACTCCTAGTGAACTCAGATCCAATTCTGATCTTCGAATACCCTCTGTGTACTCCCTTTCAACCACCTAACGCAAATTCAGGCGATCAGACATTATTCTAAATCAAAAAAATCAAATGCTCACTACATTTTTAAAAGTAAATATTCAAAAACATTGGATATTTATCGAACTTTTTCAGCAATATAATTTCGTGTTTTGAAAAAAGTAGCATGCAGCATGGATCAACGTTAAAAGAATTTGAATCGTTTCTTCCTTTACATACAATCTGTCAAGGAAGATTTAGATCAATCTGAACTCCATTGTCATAAACCGTCAGGCGTTGTAATGAAATAAATTACCCTTTGCATCCATAATTTTAGTTAGATCCTATGATGTCAGTTTGCTTTGCAGCTGTCCATTGAACAACTAGATATTGTATTATGCACTTCAACACTAATGCCAGTTAATAAGCCCTTCTAATAGGCTTTATAGTTACAGTTTCCCGATTGAGCAAGTTTAGTTCCAAGTAGTAATTATGGCAATCAATGCTATTATTCTGCATTCGGCCATTATGCGTTACATTATTCCCCGAAATGCATAAACGTTATTTGACTCGATTCACTGTCACTCCACGACGCAAGGTACATATTCATATTAATTATTTACTTCTGTATGAAACTCTTGATCTATCCTCCGGACGCCTGGGCTTCAGATCTAATGCCCTTCGTCGACTAATCACTGTAATTAGACGAGTAACGATCGGGGATTGTGAGGAATCCCCCGCAGTCTCGTGTCACTTAAGGTAATTAACGACCAGTATGCAGGAGTCACAACGTATTTATAAGGATTAAAAGTCATGATTTAAGAATTAAACACTCTCCTTTTCTCATTCTGACTTTTCTAAAGATGGTTGGTTCTTTTATGTAGGGGCGCAAAACATTGTATTCACCAGTTCCAAGTATATTTATTGGATACATTTTTATAAGCTATCTGAAAGATAAAAAAAATATAAAAATAGTTAACATCCTTTGAAAAAATGATAAAATGTAAAAAGGAATAAAAAATTAAAAAATGAAAACAAGAATCTTTTGATGAAGTAGAGTCGAATGGGCATTAAAAATTGTATTTATTAATTAAAAAATAACCCAATTCCTTAACTTAGTAATATAAAATATAATATAATATAAATAAAAAAAATTTGGTGCGGTGCATACATCACAAAACTTTCACTTACTTCTCAATCTCGAATTAAAATATCCCTCGCACGTTACAGAAGAGATATTTCAAAATTATTCATTGTGGTAATACTTTTTCATACTAATTGTCGAAATGAATCAACTGAAATATTGACTAACTTCAATTTCTATAGTTTTCAGAAACGCACTTTTAATACTATTACGTGAGTGCACATGAACTGACGTTTTTTTTTTTACGTGCAAATATTTCTCTTTCGTTATGCTTTTGTTTTTCGGTATAACCTTTCCACATTTCAACAAAGATGATTTTCTCATAATTGTTTCTTTTTAGTGAGGAATTACACAGCATTATGTGGGCACAATAAATAAAATAGATTTTTGAAACTATTTACAATTTGTAGGGTAACAAATTAAAATCAATGCACATCATAAATAGAGAGTATTGGACAAATCCCTATAGTAATAACAAGGCAGAGCAAAGTGCGCTGAAATTTAGACAAGTGAGTGGACATAAAATGAGG
>NW_027110400.1:824340-827274 GCF_000696795.3 Halyomorpha halys
GTCTGTAATGGTCGTAATCGACGTGCAGTTCCCTGACTTTTCAGTCTTGTGTGAGGATTCCAGGTTAATCGTTTGACCAAATGTAGTGCAAGGTAGCGGATCTGTTTGACAGGAGTAAGAGTAACATTATTAAATGAAACTGTAGGGCAGTCGGTAGATTTACGACAAAGGGTAAAGGTGATTTGATGAAATTTGTTGGAATTTATATTAATCCTCCAATTACGACACCATTCTTCGAGAGCTGTGATATGGGATTGGAGAGTTTGGTATACAATTAATGGGTTATTATTAACTGCGAGCACACATGTGTCATCGGCATACGTGGTGAGGATAGTGTTAGGATTGGTAGGAATGTCAGCTGTATAGACGGTGAAGTGTTGGGACCAAGAATACTACCTTGAGGAACACCAGCGGACTGAGAATAGAGGGATGAATAGGAACCATTGTGGTTTACTTGGAATAGTCTATCGATGAGAAAGGAACGAATGATAAGAAAGTATGTAGGAGGTAGGAATTTACGGAGTTTGTAAAGCAGTCCCGGATGCCAGACTCGATCAAAAATACAAATATAAACAGAAGAGAGAAAAAAGAAATCATAAATAGAAAAATTTAAATGAATAAAAAAGAAAATTAAAAGTATTTTAATAAAAGTTATCGTACCATTCGTAACCAATAAAATAAAAGCAGAGTATGAAAGAACAAACGTGACAGCTCAATGATACGCTTTACGAAAGTTTGAACATCAAATTATGAGAAGAACGTTTGATTGAGTGCTCCATGGCCTGCCGTACGGCATATCATTAAAATAGATATGATATAATATAGATATAGATATGAATAGGATCTGACAGAAGCCTGTAAAATCGATTTTGGGGCCATCTAATCTCAAGAAATGATCGGTATTAACCAAATCAACAAAGGAATCAGCTATTGAGGGGCAGCAAGACAACACAATGTAAGGTTAAAATCACAGATGGTCTTCATTCCTCAAGAGGAGTGGAACTAAAAAATAAAAGAAAATAGGGGAGAAAGATAATACATATGGTACAGGTGCCAACAGATCCATCGTTGAGATTCTCAGTTCAATTACTGAACAACTGATCGTATTTTGTAAACAACTTTGTCTTTGTGGATTTCACTGGTTAATCTTCTGTTTGAAGATAGCATAGCTTTGTTAATTTCTTTTTCATCATAATTAATAGCATTTTATAGCATTAATCCGCTCTCTACAGAGACTGTAAGACATGTACGGTTTCAGTATTTGTTTTTCATTTTCGTGATTGAGACTGACTGGCAAGCGGTTAGAAAAAAATCTTGTTAATCAAAAAGATTAGAAAAAGAAATAAGTAAGAAAATATAAGAGGTTTGATGAGTCAAAGCGGTGGGAAGGAGAAAACGATTAGCTGGAGAGTAAAGTTAATGAAGGTAAATCAGATATTGTGCCGAACGAGAGGGCAACTTAGCTTCCTTCGCTATAATTCCTGTTTATCTCATTAAAATGTAAATTAACCAGAGCCGTTTAATTATGTCCAAAGAGGTAGGATTAATTATATTCTTAATTAAAATATAATTACCGTTGTAGCTCCGCTCCCTCTGATTTAAATCTTATTTTCCGAACAGGTAGGAGCTACCTGTGATTGTGTTAGAGGTCGCCTCTGGTATAGCCCTGCAGACCCATTAGAGTTTCGTTTTATTTTACAAGGTTAATTTTTTTCTGAGGTATAAGCCCTGCTACGTCTTGGTGAGCCCTGCAGGCCAACGCTGGACTAGTCATAACCGTAATTGCTACATTGCCTGCAAAAATCATCCCATTTGTACAGAAAATATAAGAACAAAAATAATAACTATAGAACAAGAGGGTTTAGAATACCTCGGAATACTTTAAAAAAAAAAAAAGTAAATAATTGTTTGAGTGCATTCAAACCTACATTTTAATAATCTCCTAACTCTTCTGTTTTTTTTAATCTAAAAAAAGCTTTTAACATTAGTTATATGATCATGCATTTATTAAACCTCTGATATAGACTACCCAAATTCATGTACCTGCAGTGAAGTACGATTTAAATTAGTTATGAATTTTATTCCTCGTATATGAAGCATTCCGGTCTTGTTTAAAATTATTTGTTTTAGAATTATATTTTTTTGTAAAATTCCAAAATATCCATAATTGAAAAGTTAAACTAAAAAAAAAAATTCATTATTGTTTTCTACACCAAAAAACATAAAAATGGGCCCTAGTATGTGTGTAAGAAATCTGAGAAGTTGGATTAACTCGACATGCGAACATGTGATCTTAAAATCAATAGTATTTTAATTTTCTTCACCTCCGAAAACATATACAGAACTAATATATTAAAAATTTGAGAAAACAAAAAAAGGGATACACTTTTCATTTTCTGTACTTATAAAAGGACTCTGATATATGTAACAGGAATCAAAGAAGTTAAAATAAATCGATATGCCACCCAGTGATCTTAAAATCCATAGAATTTTCATTTTCCGTACCTCTCAAAACATATAAAGGAATCCTAACAGGTTAGAATTATAAAAAAAGTTAAAATAAATCGATTTAGGAGCGAGTGATCTAAAAATCGACAGCATTTTCTTTTTCCACACATCGAAAAACATATAAAGAGATCCTAGCAGATTAGAGTTATAAAAAGTTAAAATAAATCTATTCCCAGAGCTCTTTTGGATTTAAACTTGTGGTTTAATTTGCCCACAACAAGGACAGCTTTCAGGGGCACATTTTGAAGAATTCTATTGTCTGTTCTCACAAAATACTTTTTTTATTCAAAACTTTATTTATTGATAGATATTACAATCTGCCACAAAGTTGTTGGGAAAAAGTGATAACTTTAAAAAAAAAAGTGATCACATGCACACTAAAATAAAATAAGAATAAAAATAAAACATTTTTTTTTTTTTTTTTTT
>NW_027110400.1:828399-836244 GCF_000696795.3 Halyomorpha halys
AAATAAGATAAAATAAATAGATTAAAATAATAATTCTTAATAAAAGATAAAAGTAAAATTATTAACAAAAAGAATGCTATTCATGGATTTAACAAAATAATTAATTGACTGCTAATGCAAAAAAAGAAAGTGAATTTAAGAAAAAGATGAAGAGAGAAAATAAAATTTTAAAGTGACAATAACAGAACTGATAAATATAGAACTTTTAACAGGATGTCCTGCACCAGCCTGGGCTTCAGTCTTCGGGTTGTGGTTGGGTTTCTCAAGTTGTAAGTCACTGCTCCTTCAAATGTAGGTACTGGGAGTGGAACTTCATGAAACTTTTTTTGATGTAATCCTCTATTGTCTCTTTTTATAATTCTTGATGCAATTAGCCCTTTCTTACAAACCAAGGAGCATAAACTGCAATTCTTACTACACATTTTGAAAAAGAACACTTGTAATTGTTTCCTTTTCAAAAGGATGCCGCTACCCAGACTTCGCAGCCATACATCAGCAGTGGCCTGAGAATTGTTTTAAAAATAAGAATAGCTGTTTCTGGTTTTTATTTGGATTTCCTATTTAGGATGGATTTGCAATCCATCAATGCAATGGATTTGCAATCATTGCTATAAACAGCACTAGAAAACCAAATAAAGTATAATTTAAAAGAGCTTCCTTTGTTCAATAATTTCAGATGTATAGTTTTTTGAAAAAGCAACAATTCAGACAAAATAACGAAAAATCAGTAGTTATTGGATTTATTTTGGGTAAACTGTATCTTAGGAATCATTTAACATAAAGATGTCTATTAGCAATCATATGAATGCTAGTGTAATGTAGTTTATGACGTTTTCTTCGTAAGAGTATTTGTTTTCACGATATTTGCCAAAATAAATTCACAGAATGTTGATTTAATGTTTTCGGACAAAATTTTCTATTTATAAAAAGCATATTTTAGGAAGTATTAGGTTCCTAATCTAAAATATCACCTAATGAGGCCTAAAACTCAAACATAATTGAGATCAAACTTTATGAATTATTTTGGATATTCATTATAAACTCCCTAACCACTCAAACCCGCATTCCTAAAGTTTCGAACCTTGCATTCTCTTCCATTCCTGACAATCCTCCGAGGGCCCTGAAAAGAAGATGTCCACGAGACCTGCTAATGTAAAACGTCATAAGAGTGCTGTCAATGGGTAGTTTCTCTACACGGCTGTAACACTCAAATTTAACCGAGATCAGATTTACTAAATGTATTATAATGTACAGTTGTAAATAGCAATAAATAAATATTAAAAAAAAAAATTGTATATTAATTACATTTAAATTGGTATTTTATTATTTAGAAGTTATTAGCGTACGATAGCGAATGATGCGTGTTAAGTATAGAAATATAGCCTAGGAGAGCTATACTGCAGAAAGAAAAATCCCCAACTTTCTATGAACCAAATTAACCGATCTTTTTTTTCCGAATATAAGTATATAGAGGAAAATACATTTAGGGACGTGCAACCAAAAATGGAGAATGAAATCTGATAAAACCTATTTGGCACCAGCTGGGTACCAAGTCGCACAATGTCTGTAAAATTTATCAAAATTGAATCAATCTTCTTGATCAATTATACCCTGACACAAATTTGGCTGAAGAGAAACAGGACCATATTTATACCATGGTATCTATGACATCCAAAGTTCTCTGCTAATTTAGACCTTCGTTGGTCGTTACGGGACTGATTTATTTATGGTCAAGTTATTCTCTTCAGTAGATCTGAAAGTAATGCAGCAGTTAAAGAATAAAATGAGAAGTCAGGTCATAGGTACTATTCCTGGGGCGTATCCTTCATTCCAATAGCCTAAGGTCTGGAGACTCATCGAAGGAATAACTATAATTACAGAGCTTTGTATCCAACACGGCTACTTAAAATCCCTGTCATTAAAGTTGCAATGACTACTTGAACTCCAGTCATTAACAGACCGTAAAAATTATTTGCTATACGGATAATCTTTGTTTATTTACGGAAAATTCTAAAATAGTTTATTTGAGACTTACTTCAAACATTAACTACTCACTTTAGGTTATTTTTATTTTATTAATTTTTTTTTTGTGTGTACTCTCTCATATCAACTATATCTCAAGATTACACATTTTAACGTTCACGAAATATATAGAAATGTAATCACCAATTACTAAAAACGGACCTTCAGTTAAATCAGTATAATAATAGTAATAATAATTCTAAAAACGTAGACGGTGACTAGTAAGTATTGAATAAGCGTGCCGCAAGCAGGAATCGGCCCTAAGTCGATATTAATTAATAACCATTGTCAGAATCGGAATAATAGTTAGAATTGAAAAAAATACATTTTTGTATAGGAGATTATACAATCGCATGAAACCTCCTTCAACAACAAAAGATCAGTCGAATGGTTCATAACAGAAAGACTATTCTCCGAGACAAAATGTTTTATTTTTTTATATATATTAAGATGTTGAAGTGACAAGAGACTAACTTCAGAATATTATCAATACTATATATTTACTTTTACAACGTTTCGGGGTGTTTTCCCCATCTTCTAGCGTATTACTATTATTTCTACAAATATAATATTTATCAACAATTTATGTACTTAATTAAAACATATACTCAATTTCACCTTACAGCCAATTTCCTTTTCGAAATTTTTCCTTCATAGTAAATTAATTAAAAGATAAAACATACCATTGTTTAAACAATAACATTCGCAATAGATACATTCATCTGCCCCTTTAGCACAAATCAACGTTAAGTGATTCTAGGTATTACCTCTTTCGAAATATCAATATTCCTGTGTGCTGTCCGTCTCCTACTCCATGTCTACTTCCCTATTAATATGTCTATATTTATTAGATTTGATCTGAATAATATTAAATACTATAAATTTAGTATGGAAAATGTAACTGTGAAGACATAATTTTATTTTGACTCACTTTTAATAGTTCCAATACCAATTTTATCATTTAATATTTTCATATTTTGATCTAAATAACTGACAATGCATATAAAGGATGGAAAAAAACTTAATATCGTGTTCCTTAATACAAATAAAATCAATAAATATCGGTAATATATATATAAAAAAAAGATTATATTGGAAATTTAAATATACCATTTTTTTTTTTACAAAAAAATAGTGGGTCTAAACTTATCACTATGTATGTGTATACCTATATTGATATATATATATACACCTTCAGACTACCAGTGATATAAATACATATTGCTTATAAATGCATAGACTTTATAGGGAAAACATGGAAACAGGTTTATCTCTGCTGACGCACAGATTTGTAGTTTGCATGTGAGGAATTGAACACGGAACAGTGAGCGCAAACCTATAATTACCTCATTATTATCTGATCAATCTATATTCTGCTATCGATTATTTTCGTTCTCATTTCTAATGCTTCAACTAAATTTATTTCACTTTGTTCCTCCTAATTCGGCAATACAATTTTTTGATACCTGTACCACTCATCCCATCTGAAACCACTGACACAAAAATGAGGCGGTGATTAAATTGCCATTATTAATTTTGATCATTTTGGTGAACTGAGAGATTATATTAATTCTGAACTCCTGATAATCGATTACAAACAATGACTTTTTATAATCTATTTAATATGTTATAAAGTTCCAGTCTAAACATTAGAATTTTCAACATTAGTACAAAAAAGTAAGCTATTTTTTTAAATAATATAATAATTGAGGTATACTAATTTTCTTAGTGCATCAACTTTTGTTGAAACTCTTTGTCATATATAATGTTAGTTTACCAAATAATTGAATTTTATTTAATTGATGAGGAATTGTATCTAGTATTATTGGATGAGTGGGACCGGAAGGGAACATTAATACATATAGCGTTCATAGAGTAATAGGCGTAATTTTTCTTTTATTTTTAGAACATTCCAGTTTAAGAAGCTATTTCTGTTATTGAATTGTCTGATCAGGAAAATATTAGGAAATGTGATATAAAATTGAAATGATTAGATAAAAAATTATTTTTTCCACCTGGAAATCAATATTTTTTTTTTTTAAATTATCGCATTCATCTTGAATCATTTATATTGTTTTCAATTATGTACAAACAAAACAGCGAGAAGCTTTATTCCATATTATGATTTGGAGGACAAATATTTCCCCATACAACATATTCCCCTCATTATATATTCCATACATAGGTATGTGAAAGTAAAAATTAAAGCATGCCCTCCTAATCATAATGTGGAATAAAGCTTCTCGCTGAGGCACTTCGTTTTTAATGAGTTCAACTCTGCTCTTAATTCCCATGGTATGGGATCCCTTCCGCATCCCCAAAAATTCGAATATCCAAATCAGCGCCTTGCTTTATTCCCATCTGTGCCATCTTAAGGATCAAACCATCTGTCCAGACTCGGTCTAATGCTTTTTCCATGCAAATCCAAACAGGAAGAGTTTGGTTCAACCTTCAGTTCAACCTTTTGGGTAACGTGCGCTACTTGGTCCTTTCGTAGATCTGTATTTTCTGAAGCCTGCTTGCTCAGATAATCAGATAATGCTTTTCCAAAAACCATGTAAGTCTTATATTGACTAGTCTCTCCATAAGCTTACCCAGATAGCTTAATTAAAAATCTCTCTGAAACTGGAGATCTCTTCCTTTGGTTTTCCAGAGTTGAGAATGGTGATCATAGCTCCTTCTTTCCAGTTTGAGCGACTTCGATTCTATCCAACTGGTGTTAAAAATCCTGAGAAGTATTATTTTTGCTTCTCTTCCAAGGTTGATAATCATTTCGTTCATTATACCATCAGACCCTGGTGAGCTTTTAGTTTTTATGGCGCCAATTGCATTGTCGAACTCCGGAAGAGTAAAGGAGGTGTCGAGATCGTTCTGAGTTTCCTTAGAATTTTTTTTGTGGCACTTCAGCTCTTTGGGTACAGTTTTCTTCTTTTGGCGATCTATTTGCATTTCACCGGTCTTGCTAATATGTTTTATTATTTATTTGCATATTTCCACAACTTGTTACCATTTCTATCTAAATTCAGTTCCTCTGTTTTTTCTTGCAACACTTTTCTTTTTGATATATTAATTTCTCTTTAGCTTTACAGTGAATGCTTTTAGCTTGATACAAGGTTCAGAGTTTTTCTCTGTTTCTGCTGTTATATAGCCAGTATCCTTTCTATTTCCCAAATAGACCGGACTCTACACCCTCACAGAGAACGACTTCCCTCAGCTAGTAAGCGAAGAAAACTACCCGTATTACAAAAAATTACGGATACGAGTGGAAAACAATTATTGGATCAAGCCACTTCAATTTTTGTCAAAGAAGAAAACCATCCCGTGGAATGCCTACGGACGGAAGAGACGCAGAAGACTGAAAACTAATAAAACATGTAAGAAAACTGTACATGAATCATTAAAATTGTAAATGGATTTATTAACAGTAGTTTGATGATTGGTATGTAACATCGAACTGCTGTTGTACACCTGTATTGTTTATAAGGCAGGGAAAGGTGGAAATAAGGTTTAGCACTCTGGTATTCAGTAAGGGGATATTGAAAATTATGTCCTGTATTCAGAATACTGTCCTAAACGTATGCAATATATCTCCCGATGTATCTACCGTCATTATGGAGCCCGAAAATTTACGCGATAGGTTAATACCATTCTACATTTCTGTTAGGTTATTTTCGATTTTGTTATTTCCAATTTCTATTATTTTCTCTCTTTTTATTTCGATAATACTGAATCATGTTCAGTTATAAAGTAGTTTATTTTTCGAAACAAGTAAAATATTGATTAATACTCAAAATATACAAAATAGTTTTTTAAATAATTATCTAGGCCTTAGACTCTTAACTTTAATGATCATAGATCGTTGAAAAGTCACTTACAGTGATTTATACTTACAGAAAAAAAAAGTCGATGGATGTGATATACAGTTAAATGTGGACCTTCATAATTATTTTCTATCTAAAATGGAAAAAACAAAATAAATAATCGAAAAAATAATAATCTCAAATAAGAATATTTGTATGAGTATAATGAATTATTCAATATTATATTATTCATTATATTAGAATAATGAAGTATTCAATATACATATAAAATTAATATTCAAAAGAGAATAATCACTAATAGCACCTATTGGTATAGTTTCTAATATGAGGGTAAAGTAGACGCATAATATCACAGAATGTATAATTTAGAGGTAAATTATTACAACATCCGGTGAACTATTAATGTCCACGCACGCAATTGATCGTGAATTGTTTATATTCGGACGTATCTCGCTTGTAGTTCTGTCAATGTAATTGCCCTTCCTATTTACCTACGGCTATATGTCAAACTCCATTTATGATGTCTTCAGGGAAGAGGATTCGTTGTTATTCGAAGTTGAGGAGGGTAGTAATTCAATCACTGCCTTCCATCGCCTTAATAAATGAACGGCATTTCTGAACAGCAATAGGAATCATGTAGTGCGAAGTACTAGGTACCGTATTATCGGATACGTCATAAAGAATACAGCATTTTTTTTTATTGAACGAAATTATATAGCCGTATTAGTTAAAAGATGACACAACAAATTTTTTCTTCCAACTGGTATCTGTCGGAAAGAGCCCGAACACCCAAAATGCTAAATAACGATGCATAGCTTCAATAAATGCTCATAAAGATATATTAAATGATCTCCAATTAGAATTTTAAAAATAATAAAATGACCTTAAGATTAAATTTAGAATTTACAAAACTATTATCCTTCCTTTACGGAAAGGAAATGTGGCGCCTTACATACTAAGTGAGAAACTAAACTGGTAGGTTTTTGAAAACAAAATTTCTAAAAAGTATGAGTTAACCAAAGAATTTAGAAGGCTGAAGTATATCCGATGAATATAGTAGAGATAATATCATTAGGGCACATAAGATGGACCTGTGAGGTTGAAGGGCTTAGGATAGAATCTCTAAAATGCTAACTGAACTAACGGGTAAACGACAAGACCGCGGCATAGGTGGGAGGATAGCGTCAAGACTAATCTTGTGATTTGGGTTTAGACCGGCATCACTTGGCACGGACAGATGTATGTTAACAGTGATTAGTGGTATCGGCATCGATTCTGGCTCCCGTATTATTATTATTATTATTATTACTAGGATTAATCATAAGTAAACGTAGTTTAGCCTATCAACGCCGTAGTAACTCAAATATATGCAGTTATTGAAAACAAAAACAACGATGAAATTGAATTAGTAAAACAGATTAGAAACTTCTTAATTTGGATAATAAGATATATGGCCAAATAAGTTTTGGTGAATTTTGTAAACATTAACTATTATATCATAATTCTACATAGGATAAATACATATTTATCATATACATTCATAGAAAACAATTTAAAATAATAAATAATTTTTGAAAAATGTGATTTCTCGTATAAGAATTATTGCTTCACAGGAAATTCTTGGTACTCTGGTAGATATAATTTAATTTGTTTATTTTTCTTTGGATTCTTCTCATATCAATATATTGTAATTTTTTCTTTGTATGATAGAAAATTATTAATTTTTTTTTAGCCACTACCTGGATAGGGGAAATAGGATTTACTATTTCTGACATACGGGGAGAGGAGTGGAAGGGTTTGCATAAAGGTAACCAACATATTTCAACCTTGATTCTATCATAAATGGATGTTCTAGTGTTCATTTAAAATTTATAATAATATAAGTTTGCAAATAGGTTATTTGCCCCTTTTGTCAATAGTTTTTCTCAATTTATCATTATTAGAAATTACATTTTGATATAATATTATTAGTTTTTATAATTTTTTTATTAGGTTTTTTAAA
>NW_027110400.1:836514-844180 GCF_000696795.3 Halyomorpha halys
TTTATATTTATTTGAAAAAATAAGAATGTTTTTATTATATTGGGTACATAGAGTGATCTTGTCAACTAACGAATTAAGATGCATAGGAAAGTGTCCGGAGGTATCTGTAATCCAAAACGATGACCAGCTAAAAAGGCGTACTCTTAGGTATCCTGGAGCATGGATCCTAAACCTCATGCAGAAACATAAAAAAGAGACAGGACGTCATAGAGCTCTGTCTTTGGTCACAAAGCCTAATAGGTCACGAAGGTAAGGTGTCACGAGAGGAATATGTGCTTAAATATGATGACAACCACCCAAACCAACTCGTTTCTAACCTGGCTTCTCCTTCACTACCTAATAATCCTCCTAGACGTCTGAAAAGAAGATGGCCTCGAGATCTTTTCCTTTAGAAATGTTTTTGGAGTTCTATCAATGGGTAGATTCTCCACATGTTTTTATCCTGTCATAATATCACTTACAGCAAATTTACATGATGTGTATATACCATATGTATACAGTTGTAAATATCAATAAATAAATTATTTTTAAAAAAAATATGATAAAAAGAGGCAAGGTATGGATACGCTACTAGACGGACTGAGTGAGACTCTATATCTTTGAAAAAAGTTGTATCCCACAACATTCTATGGCAAACTGGAAATGAATAAAGGTTGCAAACTAGATGCAAACAGGTGGTACACTTATTGATCCAGTAAAGATTAAAAGCAAGTTGTTTCCTCACAAACTCCTGGGCTGTACCAAGTCACCATCAATCAAATGTCCTCCACCCCCTCCCACCCCAATAATGCAAATAATAATATAAAAAATAATTATTGATTACTGGCAGTATAGTACAAGCACTAACCCACTCCTGTCGCGCTTCTTATGTCAGAAATGGTTAGAAAAGGAAAATAATGTTATTTATTTCCAAATGAAAGTCTAAAGGCTTTGTCTTGTAATTTCCCAATAATATCCTGATCAAATTTTAGTTTATATTCAGTTTTTTTTTTTCTTGTTATATTTATTTTTTGATAACTCAAATTAAATCGTTTTTGGGATACATTCTATGTATCGCGGGCAATGTTATGTTGAGGGAATTTAACATAGAAGATAGTAGAAAGACATTTATTAACATAAGTACTGACCATCGCGCTTTTTAGGACTAATTCTTTGCATTATGTATTATGTTTAATTGTAATAAAAATATTTGTCTGTGTAAAGTGGTGTATAAGTTTTCTTAACATTATACGGGATATTTTCCGAGAATGAGTTAACTCATTTACGACAAATTAAAAAAAATAATTAATTAAAATTACACACATAAACAGACTGATCTCAACTGAGGACTACTAACTTACTCACTAGAGCCATTACGAAATCTGACGAGCCCCATCATCAGACATCAGACTCAATCAATTTTTTTAATTCCATGCGTATCCCTTTCCTCTTTCAAAATTAATTTGAAAAACAGTACAAGAGATTTTACCCATCATTAGTGTTACCTGTCCCCATATATCAAACCCTATGAACCCATGGGGCTTGGAAGAAAATAAAAGAAGTAACAACATTCCCCAAAAAATAATTAATAATCCTTAGACTACTCCTGGGAAGTTGTGGTTTTCAGTACCACACATTTATTTAACACTGCGGTACATTTATAAATGTACATATTTATATAATCAAACGAAAACTGTTTCAGGAAACATCATGATGGACAGATGATGCTTTTCTGAACAAATGATAATGGTATTTTTATTGTCTGAAATTACATTCTACAACCGTTGCTCTGGAATTGAAAATTTTAGGATGAATTTTGGAAATGCGAATGAAGAAGTTGGTGAACGAATGACTAACATCAGTTTTGCTCCTTTTACACGCATCTCTCATCGAACAATGCGCATACAAACAATGTAGATTAGTCTTTTGTAATGAGTTGGAAGTTTAGACCGTTTGTCTATTAAGTGCTATAATAGTCGAAATCCACCTGCAGTTTCGTTTCTTGTCAGTCTTGTGTGAAGATTCTAGGTTAATCGTTTGTTCAAGGTAGCAGATCTGTTCGACAGGGGTAAGAGTGACATTATTAAATGAAACTATAGGGCAGTCGGTAGGTTTACGACGAAGGGTAAAGGTGATTTGACGGGATTTGTTGGAATTTATCTTAATCCTCCAATTACGACACCATTCTTCGAGGGCTATGGTATGGGATTGGAGATTTAGGGATACAATTAATGGGTTATTATTAACTGCGAGCACATGTGTCATCGACATACGTGGTGAGTATAGTGTTAGGATTAGTTGGAATACTGTACACTGTATAGACGGTGTAGAGGATGGGACCGAGGATAATACCTTGAGGAACATCAGCGGACTGAGAATAGAGGGATGAATTGGAATTTACTTAGAATTGTGGTTTACTTAGAATAATCTATCAATGAGAAAGGAACGAATGATGAGAAAGTAATTCATCAATTAAAATCTAAAATTCGTGTCTTACCTGTTTGATACAAGCATAAGAATGATTAATAATAGATACCCGTCAGACCCATAGACATCTTCGTACTAATAATAATAACTAATAAAGTTCTTTATTTGTATACTTTAGGGAAAAATTGAGGTCAAAAAGTAGAACTTTATAATAAATACCGTAAAAACTGTGATAAACTGAGTAATAAATACCCTAAAATGAGTAAATCTTCAGAATTTCTCCAAAACTTTCTACCGAAATTGGTTTAATGTACGATTGCTCCTAAGGCCTGCCCCCTAAAAGAAATACAATAGGGCAAAACAATAAAGTATTTACCTTGTTTAATTTAGCATAGGTTAATATTCATAAAAAAAAATCAAGGTTTAATTGTTAAGGCTTAAAAAAAAAAAAAAGCCATAAGAATGAAAAAAACACATTCTATTCTATTTTGTATTACTTTTTCAATGATTCCGGGAATTCATTGGAGGTTAAAACTTGAAATTCTAAATCAACCCACCAAAAAATGTAAATTAGGAAATTTTCAGAACTTCAGAAATTTCCAAAACATTCTACTGAGATTTCTTACTGGTATGTAGTTGACTAGTCTACAATACAGACTAAGAGGAAACGTTGTAAGTAAATAAATGGCATTTAAACGTTTAAAACTAATTTTTATTTTCTAAATATCGAACTATTTGATGAAGTTTTTGACTGACAAAATTTTCTAATATTTCGTTTCGTACTGTTAATTGGTTGCGCTACTACCCTTCGGACAGCATTTTACAATTTTAGAGAGAAAATCCAACATACTTAGATTCAAAAATTATGATTGCTAATTATAAACTTTTTCAAATAGTACATATATTTTAATGAGAAAATCAATTATATAAATCTGTTTGTTAAAAAAAATAATATATCTCTAAACAATTGACAAATCAGTCTGTCACCTAAGACATAGACCAAGATCCCTTGACACCCGCTAATTCCAGCTTAATATTTAATCAGCGCTCTGGGAGCTAACACCTCGGCTCCATTAACACATCAGCCCGTCATTACCTCCTATTACCTTGACCTGCCAATATATAGGCTATAGTCCATACATAATAATACATTCATATTACAACATATGTATGTTTGATATATCATACATATGTGTATATGTGACTTATAAAAAAGAATATATAATAGCTTTCTTAAATGTTAAAGCTAGGAATGAAAATTTTGAAAGTCAAAATATTGTCTAAAATTCCCAATATTTTCCTTCATGCAACGACTTTCTTTTTGTAAAAACTGTATGAAATATCTGGGGATAGAAACAGATCCACCTAGAAGAAAAAAAAAAAGTTTTTTATTGGCATTCCTCATAAATATCTTTCACACTATGTTTTGAAGCAGTGATTTCTAAACAATTATTACTGAGTCAAGTTTGGTCTATTTTGGACAAAGGGATATCTACCTTGGAATATATTTGAAAATTAGGTGCTTAAGAGAAGAATTTTGTTTACTTTTACAACATTTATCAGTTAAACTCATTCAACTAGCATTGAAACGTAAGGAAAGATAATTAACAAAATAGTTCTAACAATAAGTCGCCAACAAATTATCTGTTGTACACTTACCGGCAACTTGGTAACCACTGTTTTTAACCAACTCCATTCTTTCCTTAAGTATCCTAAAATAACATTGTAATAATCCTATTTAAAAAATATCTATTACATAATACTTCTAATAGCATGGAATCCCCATACAAAACTGAAACGACAAGAAATTGTCGTTTCCGAACAATATAATGATTATTTGGAGGAAGGTAATGAGTTCTTCTGATGTACTATTAGGATTATAGTACACAGCCAGTTCGAAGATGGCCAACATGGTTGAGCAAATAAAGACTTTTATTTTGATTTAATTTTTTTTTCGTTGTTTTTTTTTACAAACTCTGCTGCACTCTATAAGGCATATTGTTAAATTTGTATGTTACGGATATAGTGTTAGATATTATTTTGTATATTATCTCTAATTCTCTAATGAAGCCTATATAGCTGGTACAGAAGATATTATCTGAACAATTTATATTTTCAAGTATAAAGCAAAATATATACTTCTTTTATAATATCTTGATTGAAATTTACAACTATATATTATATAATACATTCAGTAAATTTGATCTTAGTTAAAATGGAGTGATACAGGCGTGTAAAGAAAATACCCATTGATAGCACTCTAATGACATTTTACATTAGCAGGTAGCGTGGCCATCTTCTTTTCAGGCGCCTCGGAGGATTGTCAGAAATGGTAGAGGATGCAAGGTTAGAAACTAGGGGAGTTGTGTTTTACGAAGGATTTTGGATTGTAAGGATTGGATACGAGAGGAATTCGAAGATTTAGTGGAGTCCCAGAGCTCAACTCCATATGTAGAGATTGGCCTTATTACAGTCATGTAGATCAGTCTTTTGTAAAGAATTAGAAGTTTAGACCGTTTGTCTATTAAGTGCTGTAATATTCGAAATCGACGCGCAGTTTTTCTGTCTTTTCAGTCTTGTGTGAGGATTCCAGGTTAATCGTTTGTCCAGATGTAGTCCATGGTAGCGGATTTGTTCGTAAGAGCAACATTATTAAATGACACTGTAGGGCAGTCGGTAGGTTTAAAAAAAAGGGTAAAGGTGATTTGTCGGAATTGTATGCATTTAGAAATACTTTGTATGATTTTGAGAACCTAATAATATTTTAATTAAAAATTTTAGAATATTTGTATCGATTGATTAGTGTGTAGTGCTAAACAATTCCCAATTTAGTGCAAAACGTTAAATTCATTCCTAAAGCCTGATGAGTTTAATACACATTAAACATTGCAAATACGCTTCCATGTACCATTTATGCCATGAAACCTACGGATATGAATCATTCAATCAACTCAAACCTGTTTAATTGCTTCTACCATTCGTCAGAAAAGCTATATCGGCAATACTCCATACAGGACATCGCAGGTTCTTGAACCGATTGCTAATGTCCTATCCACCGGAGGTACACGGTACCAAAAGTGTACAGATTAAAGCCTGCATTGGTGGACGAAGTCGTGTCAATTCGGCGCGGGTGACGGAAGCCGCAGGAGTGACACCCGTCAAACGGCAAACGTCACTCACTTATTATTCCACCATTTCCACGTCAGATATCGGATGTGATGTGCCATTTACCCACAACGGTGATACAAACGTTCATTTGCTGGGGAAAGGCAACAAAAGGTGTCAGCCACGTATTTCCATATCACACGTATTAACTAGAGGATTACCCTCCATCAGCGACGGTTTCGACTGGATCAATAATATTCTAGAGTTAGTCCACTTCAGCAAATAGGAGAACTACACGACTAATGATAGTTGTAGGAACCCACTAACAAGAACAATGTTACAAACGATCAAAGCTTCCTAAATTATTCAAAGGAAGTATGAATGCTGGGAAATGATATTCCAATGGAGTTCTGATCATAATACCTGGAGGTAATCGCTCCTTAGATTGTTTTAAATCAAATTTAGTATCAGAAAAGTATTATTATTTTAATTACTAATTTTATTTTTTGTAATTAATTTTTATGTCTGAACTTTTATTTGGAATCATCAATGCTTGATGTTTCTTAAAAAAAAAAAAAAAAGAAGGAAAAATAAAAATAAATAGCTTATCCGAGATCCACTTCAGTGTCAACTATCACAACGATTCACATCTAGGAGGACTGGCCCCTATCCAGAGAGATCATGAAGAAATATTTTCCTCAACAACCCTTCAGTGCCTTGGGTGACAATGAAGAGAATATTAACAAGGCCATTAAGTTTTTATTTTATCTGCTATAATCAATATAAAAAGTAAACAACTAAATTAGTTTTCTAAATATATGTATATATAATTGACCGTAAAAATTTAAATAGAAGAAGATGGTCAGGGTGGCGGTCAAAAGAGAAATAAAAATAGTTTACAACTATATTTTTACAATTATTTTTATATTTTACAACTATATTTTTTCCTTCTTGTTTTTTTAGCTACAAGGGAAATAATAAAAACTCGTAATTTTTTTGCCCTTAAATTTAATCAACAACAACAGAAACAGCTTATAAAATCTGAGGAGAAATATTTTATTTATCTATATTCATATTTTAAAAGCAGAGCAACACACTAATAACATTGCTATTGACGCAGTCTTAAAAAAAATTAAAATCTGTACCGCTACAACCCATGAAGGGTGGTGATTTGGTCAGAATTACGCTCAATTGCCATATTTTTACCCAATTTAAGAGGCTGGGTGGACCGCAGCCGGGCTCCAAAACCCACAGGGTTGACTCACGATTACAGTCTAACAGAAAACAATGCTCTGCACAGCCGGATTCAAACCCGGGTCCTTGGAGTTCGTAGCATCGTGCCTTACCACGGTGCCTGATGCAGTCTTCCTTCTCTATTTATTTATACTTACATTTATGCTCATCAATTCTTCATTTCATTATTATACAACCTATATCATTATTAAATCATATTCCATTATTTGTCTTCACCCCTTTGATGTATTATTTTATTCACTCTCTATTCCATTAATACATTTATAACGCCATGGCAGCAGAATATGTTTAAAACAGAAATATAATAGTATACATTTTATAATATCAAAAATGGAAGTTCAAGTAATACAAGAAAGTATAATCTTAAAGTAATAAAAGTGTAATTAATATCATAACATAGTTTACCCACGTGACTGGTCAATTGAGACTTGTTATATAATATCATATCCTAAATTACTATTAGTATTATAACTAATGGGCAATGACATTCAAAACGAATGCTGAAAGACTGGGATTCATGACATTTAATTTATAAATTATACTTATATTAGCATTTTTTATTTCTTTTTCTATTTCCCGATATTGGATTCCTGATTTAAATGTTCATTGATGAAGTTTCATCAATGATATATACAATTAAAAATGTATCTTTGTTAACTTTAAAAAGAATTATATCACGAAGAAGTACCCTCTGTATTATTTCTTTTTTAACTGGTACTTGAAAGATAAATCATTTCAGGAAAATTATTGATGTTTGACCGTGTGTATAGATGAATGGAATATGGTCCGGGTATTCCCAATATTTCCCTTCATGCAACGACTTTCTTTTTGTAAAAACTGTGTGAAATATATGGGGATTAACATTTACAGATAAAAAAAGTTTTTTTTTTTGGCATTCCTA
>NW_027110400.1:844230-846747 GCF_000696795.3 Halyomorpha halys
GTTTAGGTCCAATTCAATAAGATCAACTCTTATAAAGAGTTTTCTCCACTTTCCACATACTTAGAATCATTAAACTTAATTAACTGTTTTTTCCTTTTCATTACTTAATACTTTAATACTTTTACTTGGTGGTGAAATGAGCCAGCTGACACTAATGTGTTGCCAGATTCTATTTATTTTTCTATAATCAAACTTTCTATTAGTAATCGGTAACGTTGTAACACTACCCAACAGTTAGGACGAATTTTCACGTCAGAATTACTCTCTATATGAACAAGATAAAATGATTTAAGTATAGAACTTCAATTTATTAAAAATTATTAAAATCCAGTTAGAAAAATTGAACTAAGCACGATAATACAAT
Organism: Halyomorpha halys; assembly: GCF_000696795.3. Lineage (NCBI taxonomy): Eukaryota > Metazoa > Arthropoda > Insecta > Hemiptera > Pentatomidae > Halyomorpha > Halyomorpha halys. The sequence goes on from NW_027110400.1 coordinate 844,595, forward strand.
CTTCTTGTATAATCTGATATTTTAACAATATAAGTATTGACTATTAATAAAAATAAGTTTCTGAAAATATTGTAATTGACTAAAACATTGTTAAAACAATATGTCTAATTTATATGTGATGATTAAAAAGGCCCTTCAGACTGTATTAAACTATTTAAATTTATTTATAAAAAAAATCAATAGCTCAGATCCACTGTATTAACCTATTTAAATTTATTTATAAAAAAAAAAATCAACAGCTCAGATCCACTGAAAAGCTTATCAGTCAATTCAAAATATTTTATCTTTTTCATTGACTCTCAAAAGTAGAATACTGCATTTAGGTAGAATATTACCAGAATTTTGAAACATATATTTAATATGTTGGTATCTAATAAAACCATCCATTAAGATCTAAATGTTCCCTATATAACCGATCTAGCCCGAACCCGATATTATTCCTTCCATAATAAACTCCCCAACCACCCAAACCCACTCGTTTCTAACCTTGCTTCCTATTCCATTCCTGGCAATCCTCCGAGGCGCCTGAAAAGAAGATGGCCTCGTAACCTTATATTGTAAACTGTTTTTAGAGTTCTACTACTGGGTAGTTTCTCTACATCCTGTATCATATCATTAAATTTACTGGTTGTATTTTTTATACAGTTGTAAATATCAATAAATAAATAAAATAAAAATATGTTGGTATAATTATTAGAAGTGTTAAAAAAAATGAAAATCTGTACCGCTACAATACATGAAGGGTCAGGGGTTCAGTACTTTGTTAAGAAGAACTGTTACTAGACCAACGGTTATGCAAGGAGGTGATTCAGTCAGAATCTCGCTCAACCGCCAGATATTTACTCAATTAAGAGTACCTAATTTAACAGGCTGAGTGAACTCCAGGAGGGCTGCAGAACCTGCAGGAGTTGACTCATGGCTACAGCACAGAAAAACAATTTTCGGGTCCGTAGAGTAGACATTCTATTATTTTTCTAGGTCTTAGTCGATGATTATCTTCATAGATACGCTTCAGTTAGTTAGTGTTTGAGGCCTTGACGCATCTCCTTAAATTTTGCAGCTGTGGCTAACACATTTGTCTTAAGAGGTACCAATATAATCTCAGCAAAAGTATTCCATCGCACAAAATTTTCGTTTCGTTGCATTGCATATTTTTGAATATTCGAGCAATTGTACATTTAAAAAAACTAACTAAAATCTTAGTATTTAAAGAACAAAGGGATTTGATTGTTGTTCGGAATAACTTAAACATTAAAAATGTGAGGCATTTTTAATGAACAATCAACCTAAATAAAAACGGATCATTTTCAAAATGGAAAATGACGAGCATCAAATAAATACTGAATTAAGTGGATTTCTTTTCATTTATGGGGATTCATAAAATCACAGAATTAATTATTTTATCACGCAAAGTACTTTTTACAAACGATTGACGTAAAAAAACAAGCTGATTTCATAATGATCAGATTTAATTACCATCTCTGCTTCCCAATACTTTTTATCACTTGTTCATTGATTGAATTCATGTTTAGGGATACAGTAAATAATGTATATTTATCCAAAAATGGTGAAATATTTATGCAATAATAATTTATTAAGTTATATTAATCGGTGTAGTTGATCTATCTACATCAGATTTTATGCACTTTTAATATTATATTATATCTTTCTTATCAAACATTTTAAACATTTCAAACATCAGTTCAGACAATTGATCCAAACTTAAAGAAATCTGTGATTATACTTAAAAGATTAAGCCTGGCAATTATTCATTTTATAATTGTTTAATTTTGTTAATATATTTTCAACTTTTTTTAAAATCATTATATGAAGAGAAATATATATTTGGACAAATTATGATCGACTATTTTGATGGTTATTTTAATAATTTACCAAACCAATTTATGATTACTGCAAATTTATTAAACCATTAATCCCTTGCAATAAGAGTTAGCGGGAGTGGTTGAATAAAAATCCGTTGACTACGTTGATTTTCTTTATTGTTTGGTTGAATAGAAATGCTTTATATAAATTTTAATGCAGCAAAGAAGTTAAAACTTGATAAATTAAACCATCATTAGTTTACTACTAGTCTGTCCTAAGTGGATATTATTAGAGTGCTACCAGTGGGTAGTTTCTCTACACGCCTGTAA
>NW_027110400.1:848489-854457 GCF_000696795.3 Halyomorpha halys
TTATGTCATTATGTTCAACTTTACTTGTTTGTATTTTTTATACACTTGTAAATATCAATAAATAAATTTAAAAAAACAAAAAAAAAACTTAGTTTTATTATACAGATGATTTAGCATTTCAATAGAAATATAGATCTGAAAAGATTAAATAATCTAGATAGTCACCTTAATCTTGATTATTTAATCTTTTCAGATGAACTTTGGTTCCAAATCTTAAAAAATCGACCTAGAAGTCTTCACGAAAAGCCACGGATAAACGGTCGTTTTTATTAATCATTAAAGTTTAGTCGATAAATGACTATCCTAAGAAAATAAAAACAGAGGGTCCTATATGTTTTTGAGATGATGAATCAAATTTTCGGGCAACTACCTCGTCAGCCGTGACAATTTTTGGAATCACAAAGAAAATAGAAAAACACAATTTTAGAACTATTTAAAATTTTCTATATAATTATAAAGATAATTATTATTAAGATTTTTATAATTATTTATAAAGATTATTTTCTCAGAAAAACACTCGATACAAAATCAAAGTAAACAAACTGGGTATCATTAAATTTAATTTTCGGCTAACACGTGACGCCGCTAATAAGTCCAGAACTACCTATTTTTCTAGTAATAATAGATAAACGAAAAAATTTCAACTTTTTCTATATTATTGCTGTGAAGCCGGGGTGATGAACCTAAAACTCGGACTTGTGGAGATAAAAACTTCTATTATTTCTTACAAACATCTTCTCCTCCTCATATAATTTTTTTCTTGAAAAAACCGTTGTAAAACTTTAGTGTTAGGACTACTTAATAGCCGCGCTCTAGCCAAATATCGACTCTTTATTTTCTCGAAAAAAATCTTAAATTTCTGTTTACTAGCGAAAAATAGAAAAAAGTTTCTTTTTCTTTTTGAAATCGGTGGCTGGAAAACCTGGTATGCAGATTAAACAACCCAGAGAATATATAAAATGATGAGAAAAGCACTTCTATGATTTTTTCTTTAAAACAAAGTTTCATAAATAATTCGCATCAACGTATCCTGTAACGTAGGTAATAGAAGATTACATTTTTTTTTTCTAGGACAATTAACAATGATAAACCTAAACTATACAAATATTTATGCATTATTTTTCATTTTTGTTATTATTAGTTAATATTTTCTCGTAATATAAAAAATATATACACAATCTTCCTTATTTAAATATAATTGTTTATTTCATAGACAACAACGTTTCGGGGTTATCCCCCATCTTTAGGTTTCTTATTAACTTTTTTATATATAATATATAATTAACTCCTTATTTGTCATTTCATGCTAATATTAAACATATTATTTTCAATTTTTGAAACTTTTTATAATATCAACTATTACACATTTTTAAATCAAAGAGAATAATTACTTTCCTGTTATTTTTATTTTATATATATGTTTTCTTATTATGTTTATTTTCAGGTTGGATCGTATTTCATTCCTACATATTGGTTAATAATTTGTTAATATTTACTTTTAACTTTGATGTTATTTACTTTGATGTTTTAATTAATACTATTTTTGTTTATTTTTCTATATTTATATTTTTAATTTTTATATATTTAAAATGGCAAGTAAGTCGTACAAGAACGAATCGGATGGTGTGCTTTCACGTGGTAGGCCAAAGGGATGAAGTGGGACAACATCTATGACAACTGAAGATTTCTGTTATCTATACAGATGACAGAAAGATGGTTAGTGGCTATTGGATAGGTTATGGACAGCTTCATGCGACAAGCGTGCGTGTCGATAGAAGAAGATATTAATATTTGTAAATTGGTCATTATTTATACTGAGTGGAAGTTAATTATATATAACTCATTATTTAGCATTTCGAAAAATTGTTTAAGGTATCATTTTTTCCCTGAGTAGCATTGTACTTGAATCCAACTGAATTCAATACTTTTCTTTTTCAGTCCTTGGTGTTCTTTCCCTCAATCAGTCAATAATATCCCTGTAATTTAGCTGGCTAATTGAGGCGTGTCCAACGTCCAAGCATGCCATTTTATCCAAACTTGATAATTAATAATACGGCGACCAGTATATTATTTTAGTCCATATCTTTTTTCAGATTCCGGTGAGGCTGTTTTTCAATTTTTTCATCACTGACCAGATGAGCCGGCTGTGGTATATGTCAATAGTAATGTATACCCTATATAAGGGTGTTTGTGTGTGCGTGTCCGGATTAAAACGTCCTGCCTTGGTTAATGCCTGCCCCTATGTTATGTCACTGTGTATTTTTTTTCTTTATTTATTCTTTTTTTCGTTGTGTCCCACTCGGCCTATAGGAGCTCCCGATGTATAAATATGGTCCCCGTCAATTGTAATGGACGTCCCACACACCTCCCGCTTGTTACAATAAATTCATCAAAACTCGATATTTTTCCCTCTTTGGGGCAGTAGACTTGATTTAGTGCCGCCATTATCTGTGCCCAGGAGGACGGGGATTAGCTCACGAATATAAGTCTAATCCGGAGTACGGCCCAAATATCTCGACAATTAAGTATCAATCACGAACGGCAAACAAATGCTACGTCCGTCTCCCGCCTTCAGAACTATACCTCCCCTTTTTTTACCACTTGTTTTATATCACTTTTTTTCTGCCCCCCTCCCATCCGTAACAATATAAAGTAAGAGCGAGTATTTATTGCTCACTGCCCCCCTCACGAATTTTTCGAGGGTGTAATAAAAAACACTTTGCTCAGCCATTGGGCCACTGAAAAATGAGCCCTTGTTCTAAAAGACCCAGGTAGTCTCGTGCGTCAATCTCACATCTCTATATTGCCTCAATCAAAATCTGCTATAACAATCAATTAAGGCTTAATTCGTGAGATTTATAGCGGGGTATCGTTTTATTTTGAACTTCTTTCTAGATAAATTTTCTTTTTTGTTTATAACATACACGTGCTAGACGATTATACTTATTAATGCCAATTTATAAGAAGATTTAATCAAATTTAAAAAATAAATAAATAAATTAATTAATGAGAGCAAAAACTAAAAACTGCAAAGAAAAGCCTTAGGTCTCTCACTTCCAGTAATAAATAACCATTTAATCGATTTATCTACAGTTGAAGCATCTTCAGGACAGAAAAAGTTAAGATCACCCGAAAGACAACATTCAGCAACCTTATATAATATATTTCCTTAAATTTATACCTCAGGTTTCTTGGAACACAAATGAAAGGATATAACTCTGGTTTATAGCGCTTTCTAAATATTTTCTTATTTATTAGGTTTTCCTTTTTCAAGCAGTAGAGCAAAGTTCATTTTAAATTTTTTAACAGGATCTAAAATAAATTATAAAAATCTGGGGATATATAGGAGATGCAATACTGTCATAATCGAAGAAAAGAATCACTGAGGGCATATTAAATTCTATGAAAAAAAGACCTATTTATCTTTTTTTCAAACATAATATACGTTCTCTTGGAATGAAAGTTGAAAAAAATATTAATAAAAATGTTTTTAAAAAATTTCATATTTTTTTCTTGAACGTTTCGAAAATACTGTGTTCATTTCTTTTTTTTTATTAAATGATAGTAATTTTTTTCAAAATAAAAAACTGAAGATAGAGGATGCAGTATTCCCCGATACTTCGATAAAAAAATGTGAGGTCTTAGAACTATTTTATTTTTATTTTTTGCTGTAGCCTTTTAGAGCAAAATAAAGAGTGAAGGTTAGACGGTGAAACAAATAAATAAAAATAAAGTACAGGTATATGTTTTTTAAATAGATTTGAAATTATTTTTAGTTGATTCGGTGTTACTGTTTTGTTGAAAGGATGTAGGCAGTAGCAATAACAACTAATAACACACTTGTACAAAAACATATAAGAGTTTTAATTATTTGTACGGGAAAAACCAGTTTTCTGTTCCTGAAGCTTACTTAAAATGTGGTAACGTCACAAAAGATGCAAAATTTAAGATAACATTAGAACAAATATGCATGCCAAATTTAATTACAATTGGTTTATAAATAAGCTTTAATAAGTTAAGATGAGTAAATTAAATAATAACATAATAAGTATTTTTTATTCTAAACTTTTTCAAATCTGCTAGTCGATATAAACAATAAATAGGGCACTCAAAATTTTGCTGCCGTTTAGAGTTCTGAAAAAGTTGCAGATTATTCTTATACTATTACAGGAAGTAGTTGTTAATTTTTTATTTAATTCTGATTTTTAAAATTTATTTTTACATTCAGGTAAAATATTTTCATGTTGGTGGCTTAAAATTTCTATAAATCAATATGAATAACCTACTTAAAAGCTTAATTATTACTAAATCATAAGTTATTTTTTTGAACTAATAATAATGTAGGAAATCAGAATTAAAAAAAAAAGGAGTTACTTGAGGACTGTTTTTAAAAAAAAAAATCATAATGTGAGTCAAGTAACGCCTAAAATAGCCAGTACATTTTCATAAAGAGAGAACTAAGATGTTCATTAATTCCTTAATATATTTTGATCAATATTATAAATTAAATAAAAATACAATTAATACTAATTTCATCACAAATAAAAGATCGATTAAAAAAAAATTATTTTTCTTATACTAATGTCATTAGAGCCTTCCTCCTTTGATGTTTTACTAGTGACACTGTCTTCAACTCCGTTTACATTGGTTTACCTCCCTCTAATCCCCTATAGTTAACACCTTCCTCCATCAATGCGCCCGTTTGGTACCAACGTGATACCGCCGCAGAGGGAGGTGTGGCCAAGTAGTTAAACCAACCTCCCTTCGTTTGTTGGCATTTAAAATAAAGAAAAAAAGACAACAGACGGAAAAAAACAAAAAAAAAAAAAACGAGCCGACAGACGAGGGAGATGTTCAAATTAAAGCTACATGTAAACTCATCCCTTTTCGCTGGAATTGGGGCGCCGAACTCTCTCCATCCTCCCCCCTCCTCCACCAGTCCACTGCCCACTGTATTTTTAATAAACGCCTCGTATATTTTTTAATTAATTAAACTGCATTCAGATGCAATTAGGTGCCTCTCATTAGGACACACAGGGTCCTCTATTCAATCACTCATTATTGTGTTCGGCATTTTTCCCCCAGGTTTTTACGTTTTTTTTTTTTTTATTTCAACCCCCTCTCTCTAACACAGGGACACTAAATTGCTGAGTCTGGTTTTTTTTTTTCAAATTAAAAAGCCTACCCCCATTACTTTAGCCCCTTTTATAATTGTAGATATCGAGCGAAATGAACACAAAAGTGCACGGTAGGGAATCATATTAAGCTTCAAACAATGGAAAAAAGCATTACCCACTCTGATCCAACAATGTGTTCCCCATGGGAGGGTGCCTACCTTGCAAAGGGTGGACAACTTGGCCAAGCACTGAACTTTGTTGTTGAATACGCAAAGTAAATACATAAAGGAACCGTATCATACATATAAATACGTTATAGAGAAGATGATAAAATGGAGCCGCTCAATATTATAGTCTGAAGAATCTGTCCGATTGACGGCCGAACTGTTTGTTCTCCTGTATGATTGTGGCCCCATTATGTTTTAGCTGTGTGCCTACACTTGTGGAGATCAAGAGAGTTCCCAAAACATTTTTGTGAGGAACGTTCTATTTGTCGAGTTGGCAGTGAATAACAAATTAGTTCTGACTCCAACTGAAGATGAGAAGTATTCTACATCAGAAGCCCTCGACAAAGCGTGTTCTTATAGGTTAAGTAGTTAGGAGATAAATTGATAGGATGAGTTTGACGAGAACTAGCCATAAATCCTCACAGGACAGAAACTTTAACTCTGTAGAGAACCAGTCTACGGTTGTGAAGTGGATAGCAACAGAAACTAAAAAGTTGGTTTCCTGAAGGGAAAATTCACGCTTTGGTTAGCCAAGTTTGTGCTTAGTCAACTCTCTGGACTATTATAAGCCATCAAGATATGCTACTTGTAAGACGTTAGCTTTTAGTGGATCAGAAGATTATG
>NW_027110400.1:855370-862931 GCF_000696795.3 Halyomorpha halys
CCTGACGAGTATTGTGGCAGCTAGTCGTGTCAGTTGGTAACGTTCAAAAGGCAGCTTGAGCTATGACCAACGGATAGTAGGCTACTACAGATTAATTACTCCGAAATTAATTGTTGTAACTAAGATCCCTTATCTTTTTAATTAAATAAAGTTTTTCCTTCTCTTTATTTAAGCCCCTTGTAACAGACGTTTTTCCGAAATGTTTTATTTTAGATATTATTTTTAATCGTAATACTGGTATTAGAGCAAAATAAACTACACTAAAATTCACAATACTTTTTATTTGAACACCAACAAATTTCTGATGAAAAAATAAAGTGTAATGTAAGAAATTCATTCTGTACTTAATTACTGTACTTTAAACTTTTCATAAAATTTTCCTCAGCAGTTGCAGTGTCTCTAAGAGCTATATCCATTCTGTTGCCTTTGTTACAATTTCTTCTTGAATTCTGAAGGACTTTGCAGTCAAATAGGATGCGTACCTCTGTCCAGGTATCTTGTACGTCCTCCGAGTCGGCGGGTACAGTCTTATTGTTACTGTAAAGTAAATATTGCTGTATACCCACGGTGCGTTCTTGGAGTACAAACATCAATTTCTTCTCTCGCCAGTTTTCCAGATATTAATCTCAAGACTTCTTAAATTTTTCCTAATCATTTGGCATAAAATGCTGCCGATTTTTTTTTTTTGCGGGTTGAGGTTACACGATTCCTTTAACTTTTTTGTTTTGGAGTATTGTCCATCTCTTTTTGGTTTAAATTTGTTTGCCCCTTCACGTTGAGTTCAGTTGACATCGCCTTTCAACCTACTAAAAATGGTCTGGTAATTAAAAGGACATGCGGCATCAAATAGCCGTGGTAACACAAAATAAAGTATATTTTTAATTAACATAATCTGAAAATTTTGAAAAATTTATGACGTGTTTTCTTTATACTGGTATCAAACAGGTTTACCTTTAATATACTTGCAGAATAAGGGACTCTATGAACACTATAAATTAATATTTAGTTGTAGAGCTACGTTCAACCTAGCCTTCACTATTCAATATACACTTGCAAAATCAAATCTCAATCCACTATGATTTAACTCACAGGTTTTACGAAAATCGAATCAGACAATTTTTATAGAGAAGTCTTGGAAATGTGTCTCCGAAAACAATAGCTCCAAAACAACCAACGTAAGCAATATAATAAACGAAATTAAGAGACTAAGCAGTATTCTCTACAATTCCTTAAATATGGTACGATCTTTCAGTAATCCTGGCAACGATATATTATTATGATGATACCAAGAAATTTTGTTTTCCAAGGCCAACAGCAAGAAAATGTATAAAAAGATAAAATTAAATAACCTTTCTTGGACCAGTTAGATACAAATATTGTATACAAAGTAATTTTTGTTTTGTTCTCTAACAAATATTTTTAACATAAACAGTTCTTGCTTTGATACGTATTGCTTGCAAATAGTATAATAGGATTAAATAGCGTAAAAATATCTTTAGAAGCATTTCACTAAAAGGTACTAGCGAAAGCAAAGGTAAAAGCACTTCACTTAATTGCCATACATTTACGACCAATAAGTGGAGATAATATTTATAACAACTAGATAAAAGGACTCTATGATTAGTAAGTGGTATAAAAAGGCAGAGATATATAATCTAAGCCTATTTTTTAGAATTCTAGGTAATTATGCATATTAGACCGCTTGGTTCCTCATAAAATCCCAAACCACTCATTGAGCTATGAATATAAATATTACATGAATAACAGGGTATTTCACTTCCTAATTTTATGATTATATCTTAGGTTAAGCACTTTAGTAAGCACTTGTGGACTACACAACCTAAGTAGAGAAATATTGAGAATTTACCAGAAAAATAAAATATTTACCAGAGTGGTGAATAATCTTCTTCTATAGGTACTAAAAGTAGCTAACTTGAGCTAGTAGCTAGTAGCTAACTTAAGCTTGTAGCTCTTGTTGGAAATATTAGAAACCTTGACGGGATGTCTAACACCGGCAATAAATATAAGAGACCCAACGACAATATGCCGCAATGACCGACTTGAGCATTTCCAACGTTCAAGTAACACCTCATTAAAGAGGAACATCTAATCACAAGGTTGGGAGAAAACTCGAAAGAGTAGAGGTGTCAAAACATTTAGAAAAAAATTTTTTGAAGGAGGGTAAAATCAAGCTATTCCCATAGCGGGAAAACAGAAGCATTCATACAGTACAACTCCAACAGTACAGTTTTGAAGAAGACGGAGTTGAGAATACGGGCGGTCAAAAAGACCAGAATATAAGCTGGAGCCAAGAAAACAGATCACCCACCTCAGTGAGTTTTATTTTATTAAATAATATCATCATGTAGATTAATGCTTATAAGGAAAATATTATATTACTATCTAAACAAATTAATTGGTATCCATTTATGTCTCAACACTATCTATCACATCATCAACAGTTCAACGTTTCGGCAGGTATCAGAAGATATGCAGAAATCATTTAAAGATAATAATGTTGATGAATACTCATTATGTTACAGACCAAACAATAAAATTTAAAATTATTATAGCAGTCAGAGACAAAATTGATATTAAAAGTCAATCAGGATTAATATATAAAATTCCATGTTTAAATTGTCCAGCTATCTATATAGGTGCAAAATACGGAATTGTCGGGGGATGGAATATATCAACACAGAAATGATAGAAGAAACAAGCAGAAGAATCTCAATAAAACAGCACTAGTGCAGCATGCAGGTTAAAACCAACACAAATTTGATTTTTACAAAACCATAATTTTACATAAAGAAAACAATATGTTCAAAAGAAAAATACTTGAGTCAATTTATATATCAGAAAACATCAATTATACAGCAAATTTTAAAACAGATACAATTGAACCAACACTAGTTTAGAGTTTTAAGCATAATAAATTTATGAAAAATATAGGTTCCATATTATGTTGTTATTTACAATTAATTTTAAAAATAAAATAGATAAAAATTCAGACCAAAATACAATTTGAAATAAATTAATTTTAAACCTGACCTGAGTGTATGAAAGGTTAAAAATAGTTTGTTTATATGATAGTTGATAGTGTTAAGTTAATTTAAATATAAGAAGTTTAAAAATTAGAGAAATTGTGACAAAATAGATAACTAGACCATATGCTTAGGTAAGGTTATTAAAAATTAATATGATTCCTAATTAATTTATTGTTCCATGGGGTGATTTGACTTGTAATTAATGACCTGGGCAGAATGGCCTGCAAAACGTTTTTTAAATAATTGGATGTGAGGTGTAAATTTATATTTAAGTTATGTTAATAATAATGTTGTTGTTAAAATTTTTACAAATGTAAGTTTAATAAGCTGTTAATGGTTAGTTTGTCCTTGATGGTGGACGAAACGTATGACTGTTGATGATGGGATAGAGAGTGTTGAGACATAGATAGATACCAATTAATTTATTTAGAAAATGTTAAGAAATTGAAAATATTATATATAAAAATTATATTACTACTTATAAACAGCACGCATATTTATAAGTTAAGTCGCACAGCTTATATGTGATAGTATTTATTTTATATTCTTCAACTTGAGCTAGACGGTACGGTATTCGGTCAAAAAACGTATACAAATTAGCATAAAAAAACTTATAAACTATTAAATAGTTATTTGTGCTCGTCTTTATACTATATTTGAACACTATTCGGATATTTTTCAACAATTAATTGCACACGTTTAACTTCATCGTGTCCTCAATGAGCTCGTAACCCGGAGATTTTGTCACCCTTTTCTTTGTCCATGCCTGAAAGCAAATGCACAAACATTTTTTTTTACCTTTAATTCTATGAATAGTGATGATTTTACAACTATAACTACGTGTTTAATTTATGTTCTTAAATCACAAAATTTGCATAGACCCTACAAAGTTTTAACAATAAATATAATTATATAATTGTGAATAAAAATAAAAATAAAACAGGAAATATGTGAAAATACGTTAGGAAGCGATGATTAAATATTATACAAAGGTCTAAAGGCTAGGAACGGATGGTATTATAAATTGCTCATTATGGGCAAGCTCCTAATGCTAGTCATTATACAATTAGCCTCTTGTAAAACATGTGTTCCCGAGGATCATTATACCTTCTTTTTTAACTTATGGTTTTATAATTTATGTTTCGCATCAGAGAGCACGAATGGGATGCCTCTTATATTACATATTTTTTAACCATCAAAACATGCTGTTGAATACTTAACTTCACGAAGGTAATTATTGTTCAAGAGTTGTAAAACATACAAAATGGTCAAAGATGAAAAATGCTACTAAAAAGTCCGTACTATTTTAAATTATTACCTAAGAAAAGAAAAGAACGAAATGACGTTTATGATAACGAGAAACTACTGAAGACATCTGTTTATCGTAAACAATAACTTAGAAATTTAACAAACTTTATTACTACTAAAATATTTTCATGTGTAACTTTCACATTGTAAAAAAATTACCACATCTCTAGAAAAAACAAAATGAATAAAAAGGAAAGGGTAAGTGATAAAGGTATAGTAAATTACTAAGAGGTCTTATCGACGGGCGGTATATAGAATACAAAAATATGTCGCAGAGCGCGCATCAAAGAACTTTCACATAACACCCCAAATATTGTAGTTTGATGTGCTCGTATTGGAGTTATCACTACTTTTCTGATTACCAAAAAAAACTTGGTAGGTGAAAATTACAATTTTAATTTTTTTATTTTTCAGTTGCTATGCAAATTTGTACTTTAGGGTGTGTTGAGATGGAAATAACAAATATAAATTTGGTTTCTAATAACAATAAAACAGTTTAACAAAGATATCGAAGTAGTCATGCGATCGGGAGAAATCGTGCGGTCTCGGCAGTTCCCGTTTGAATCGGATTTATCTATTTTTCCTTTGATCTTCTTTAGTTATCCATTAAATTCTTTTATATTTTTGTATTGTATATTATTCATAACAACCAGAACTATTTATTTGTATTGATTTAAACAACAAAATCGAAGGTACTTTAGAGAAAGATTTTTTGAACATTCGGTATTTAAGCCCTATTAGTTTACCTAAATGAGGATAAAATCTCATATTAAATACCAATAAATTGACCTTTGATTTATCTAGTTTATACTCAAGTACTTATGTAATTACATTTTCATAAACTTTTTTGAGCTAGACCGCTCACACAGACGCGCGCGCACACACACACACAAACACACTAAACTTTTAGCTATAGCAAATACATTGACTCACTTTTTTTCATACAAAAAGTATTCATGTAAAGTGAAAGTACTAAAGGTTTGGGGCTTACTTATAGTTATTTGTGATGAAAAAAAATAATTCTCTAGTTTTGTAACAGAAATTTATAACTATTATCAGTATTAGTTCTTATGTTATTCAAGAGAAGTGCCTGCCTCTTTAGTTATTACAGTTAATTTTCTTCAAAAAGCAATATAAATATTATCTGTCGCGTAAAGTTGATGTGTGTATTTATATATATGTCTATATATATATTTTTTTAATACACTTTTGGTCTCTTCAGACCCTTTCACGCTTGTGTCTTGTAACATTTTCTGCCAAAGAGGAGATATCATCCCCGATGTACTTTTATTTTTAAACAAACTTATTAATATTAATTATTATGTTATTTATTTCAAATGACGTTCTCGAATATTCATCGATTATTTAGCTTATCTACAAATAATTACATGCTAAAACTAGTTACATATTTCGAATTACATATAAAGTTCTTAAATATTTTTTAGTGCATACATTTTAGTAATCAATATCATCTTTGATCAATAATGATATTATGTTTTGGGAAAATATTAATTTTATTAATAAAATACCCTTATTCTCAAATTTAAATAATTTTCATAAAATTAATATGATAATAATATAAGATGGTAAATAAATATTAAAATTTTGATTATTGGTTTGTTGATTGAAGACCTTATTTTCAAACTTACATATCTCAATCACAACCCTTCATATTCAAAATTGTGGTTCTTACATATCTCAAAGTTGAGTTTTTGTAGGTATTTTTCACATTTTTACTTTTTTCTCATGAATAGTTGAGTTTTTTTTTTCCAATTCATTTTGGTAAAATAAGGAAATATACCAATCCTTTTGTTTTGTTCTTTACACTTATTAAATTTACTACTTACTTTTATTAAAATTACTATTTCATATGATAACGGATACCAGTCCGAAAATCAATCAACATGAGATTACATATAATATAACTTATTTTTAATTTAGAAATCTTCCAAAATATTAAATTTTTACATTAGGAAAAAATTAAAGAAAAACTTACACAAATCCGATAACTCCCAAACTCGGAAACTACTTTGACATATTGTATATTTAAAAATATTAAAAAAGTATATATAAGCATATTTTTTTAAATATCAAAGAAAAACTTATATTGTCAATTATAAAAGTGGCCTACTAAAAAATATGTGTAACCAAAACTCTAAATTAAATTGATTGGCATAGCATTTATATAAATAAGAAAAGGGTGCGGAAAGATCAAGAAATTTGTTTACACAACGTCAACTCTTATTTATATTGTTTGACCTAAGATATTTAAAAATTCACATTTTAGTACGGTATAATAATATAATATATAATGTACTAAAATAGTGATTCATTGATCATTGATCACTTTGCGGCTAGATTGACTAGATTGGAGATAAGCGGACAAATTAGAGTTCCGTTTAGTCTAAATGTATCATAATTTCAACTGCATAAAGCAGTAAGGTAAATACAGGTAACACGTACTGCATAGCACTACTGACTTTCAACATTCATTTAATGATATCCACAACTCCTTGACGTTATCCTTCTGCTCTATAGGAGCTCTCCTGATATCTAAATGACCCGGTTCCGAGTTGATTAATGTTTTTTTTGTCCCTCGGCTTTATTATAGTTCTATTAGCAGGCTATCTTTAATTATAGAGTGGTTATGTGGCCCTGCTTGGTTCTCGTCGGCTCAGGTAACCGACATACCTGGCAGTTACCTGAAAGATCCCTCTCATAATAGCTAATTATTGCCTTATATAAGGGCGTAAATGATTGGTTGTTACTTTTTATAAGGGCTGCTTCCTTCTTCAGCCTCGTTGTAAATTAATGGCCAAGATAATTAAAAAACAAAAAAAATATGAGCAATTTCCGGCCCAGTACAAAATTAATAAAATAAGAAATATTTAATATTCATATCTTATAGTCGTGTATCAAATAATTAATGGTAACAATAAGGTTATTCCTTGTAATTAAAATTTATTTTAAGATAGTTATTAACTTTTGAATAAAATTAATTTAAAATAATGTCTGAAATTGTAACAGCCAACAGCTAAAGATTAAATCGAGGAAAAGATTGCATAATGGCGTAATCAAAGGTATTTTTGAAATGTTGCAAAATTAATTAAATTGAAAACTGATTTGTGCATAACTAAATAGCTACTTAAATAACAAACGCTAAAAAAAATATTAAAAATTGGCGAATAAGGAATTGAATTTTTAAG
>NW_027110400.1:863545-864830 GCF_000696795.3 Halyomorpha halys
AACCAATTCCCCTTCCTGCGAAGTGGAAGGTGGTCAACACCACTCTACCTTTAGTCCTTTCTACTCTTGTACCCACTCCCCCCCTACTATTTTTCGATTTATATCTCTTAATTATTATAATCATTAAGGAGAAGATCTCGAGGCCATCTTCTTTTCAGGTGCCTAGGAGGATTATTAGGTAGTGAAGGAGAAGCCAGGTTAGAAACGTTGGTTTGGGTGGTTGGGAAGTTTATCATGGAAGGATTGGTATCTGGTTCTGGCCAAATCGGCAACATATGGGACATTGAGGTCCTGATGGATGATTTGATTTGTAACAAAATAAGGAGCATTGAGGATTTTGGACTGTAAGGATTGGATTCGAGAGGATTCGATGGTTTAGTGGAGCCCATATCTCAACTCCGTACGTCTAGATAGGCCTTATAACAGTCATGTAGATCAGTCTTTTGTAATGGATTGGAAGTTTGGACCTTTGGTTAGTAAATGTTGTAAGATTCGGAATCGACAAGCAGTTTTCTGTATTTTCAGTCTTGTATGAGGATTCCATGTCAACGACTGACAGATTTAGTCCTAAGTAACGGATCTGTTTAACAGGAATAAGTGGGGTATTATTAAAAGATACTGTGGGGCAAGACAAAGGTTTACGACGATGGGTAAATGTGATTTGGTGGGACTTATTGGAATTTATTTTAATCCTCCAGTTTTGGCACCCAACATTTAAGTAGAGTTATTACAGGATGGATTCATCAAAACCTCAGATAAGTATTCCATTGGATACCTTCAATTACCAATGGTTGAAAAAGGTTGCATTTAATTTGATTTATTCTTATTTACGTAATAAAATTTACTAACTCATATATTATTTTCTGTTTAAGAGGAATCGGAAAAAAATGTCTGTTATCCCATTTGCTCCATTTAATAGTGAAACGTCCATTCAGATGTAGAATAATGTATGCTTGCACATTATAAGCATCATTATCGAATGATTGGAATATATTAGAAGAACAGTTTTGGACTGGTTCACGCAAGTTCCAGCTGTAAATCCGAAAGAGCAATTGTGGGATAACATAGGTAGAGGTAGTAGGCCCCTTCTCTGCCCCTCCAATGAATTAAATGAGCTTCAATTAAATTTCTTAGTGATTCTAATTAAAATTTAATTCATACAGGAATGGTCCTAGGCGTATTCGGACCCTTCGATTTGCAAGCAAGGTTAATATCCCTTAACAGGAGGCCATCCTTTGTTAGAAAACCTGATCCAAATGAAGAATTTTTAGTCTTCCAAACTTTT
>NW_027110400.1:865518-874813 GCF_000696795.3 Halyomorpha halys
CTTTGTTAGAAAACCTGATCCAAATGAAGAATTTTTAGTCTTCCAAACTTTTGTTATTTTATGATTAGAGAAGTTTGTCGGGGGATGCGGTCAGCAAAGAAGAACATAAATAAACAAAACCATATTTATTTATTTTATGCCGACGTTTCGACCTGAGCTTCAGGTCTTCGTCAGGGGTTATGGTTTTTTTATTTTAATCCATTATATTTTATTTACAGAATATTATTAATAGAAATTATTTTTTTACGTACATTATGTTAGAATAATCACGTCTAAAAGAACTAATTCTTAATACAAATTAATAAAATTTAAAAAAATTGTATTTATTACAACTATGGAGGATAATCTGCTGATATACCATGAATACCAAAATTAAAATGTATTCCACCACAAAATAAAAACCAATCCGCCCAGACCGGATTTTACTGCAAGCTGTACAAAATAGTCTTAAAGCCTTTTTTAATGTTTCAGCAACAAGTTAATGTTCATCTTGCCTATTCTTTTGTTTGTATATATTTTAAGAGAGTTTTTTTTATTATTATTATTTTTTTTTTTTATTTTAGTATGTATGAGATCATTCATCACTATTACCTATTGCCCACAACTGTGTGGCAGATTGTAATATATATCAATAAATAAATCTATCAATCTAAAAAAAAATCAGCATCAAGTGATCAATAGAAATGCCAATTTCTTGTTTTTGGGACTAACTATAAAATGTTGTTCCATGTAAGTCAATTTTTTCAATAACTGCTCTACTTGTCAATAGTATAAGATAAAGGGAAAGGTGAGACAGGCAAGATTTTCTCCTGTTATTTTTGGTGTAGTAATTTTCTTGAGATATTGAAATATAGTCGTACATCGAATTATTACATTTTTATAAAAATATGTTCAGTTATTATCGACGATTAAACTTTTATTTACCTTAAATAAAATCTACCAGTGAGACTAAACTTTGTTTAAGACTAAAAACAGGAGACAACTTCCTGTACTATTTCTGTTTCATTCAATGACAAAGCTTAGAAATACACAAACAGCAAGCGATACATAACTGCTTATATTTGAATATACATCCGCATACATGTAAGGTTCAAAAGTCATCTAAAAATAGGATCAGACATATTAGGAAAAATTATGAATTTATCAAATGAAAAAGTTTAACCATAAAAAAAATATTGTTGCTCGAAATTGAAATAGAAATAAGTTAAAAAATGATATGAGGATTTTTTCATTTCAAATTAAAATCTATCATCATTTTCTAGATAGAGAAGGTGGTGTTGAGTTTTAATTGTTGCCATGAGAATGGTCTTGGTAACAACCTTCTTTTTAGTCGTTAGAACTGAACTGGTTACCATCCCAGTCTCAAGTCAGCTTTCAACACATCGCCAATCTAAATGAATTTCCAGTATGGCGTTCTTGATTAACTGCAAGAGGTGTTCAAACATTTATCTTCTTAGCTTAAATTAGAAGCTAAACTAAATTCCTTCCTCAACCATTATGATTCATTTCTGTTGTTATTACCTTTTTAAGGTAATTCGTAGTAATTTAAAATTAACAATCGAAAATGTTAATATATTACACCCACTTTATTTATTTGTTCTTTTGATTTTTTTTCTACTGTCCTTCATTTTTATCTAAGGAAATGTATGCAGAGTGTATTTTTAGTTTTATATTTATTTTAGTATTATATTTATAGATTTGAAATTCACACCGCAGTCTTTTTTTTTTTTTAGTTGAATAGTTAATGATATTGTCTTAACAATGTTGTGTTATAAATTTTAATTAAGCGACAATATGAAAAAATATTTAAAAAAGAAATGGATGTATTTAATCAGGTAAAATGCGCAAAATACGTTTTTAATTTTATACATAAAAAATTGTTAAATTAATTGTCACAATTGTGGAGATATCAGTACTTGAATATGGTTGTTACACAGAAAAATATAGAATATTAATAATATTAAAAAAAAAAGAAGGTTATTTTCCACCTCAACGAGCTCGATAAAAAGAACAAACAACCTCCTAGTAAATTAAATCCAGTATATAAAACCATGTCTAGAAGGAATTAATTTTTTTCACTTACCCACATAATAAAGTACATTAAAAAAAATAATAAAATTAAATACCTAGAAAGCAGTATGAATCTGAGGCCTTTCTTTTTATTTATGTTCTAAGAAACCTGAGATAGATCAAAGAAGTCCAAAATCTGCAGCAAAGTACTGCACTATTACAATATTTTTACTAATTATTAATTATTAAATATTATTAATATTTAACATTCGTTGAATTGTCTTTGAGTGATGAAATATATTTATTGTTTATTCTTTTATAGGTTGCTGACATAAGAAATGTGTGATCTTAATCTATCCTGAAGGTTCTTAAATCGTGTAGAAATCAATTAATTTGTTACTTATTACTGGCAGTTGGGACACCTAAGGCTTTGCTTTGCGGTCTTATAATAAAGCCCAAAAAATATTTTGTATTTTTTGCTCTCATTAATTAATGTATTTATTCATTTTTTAAATTTGATTAAAGCTCCTTATCAATTTGTAATAACTATAATCGTCTGGATTGTGTTAATTGTGAATTAAAAAGAAAATATATCTGGAATGATATTTAAAATAAAAATATATCCTGGTATAAATTTGATGAATTAAGACTTCATTGATTGTTATAGCAGATTTTGATAGAGGTAATTGACGCAGGTGACTGCCGGATCTTTTAGAACAAGAGCTAATTTTTTAGTCTGCCAATGGCTGATCAAAGTGTTTTTTATTACACCCTTCAAAAATTCGTCACGCATCACACAACTTTTACTTACCACTCTAATTACGTTACCAGGTTTTGTGTAGATTGGTGGGCTATTGTTATCACTATTTTTGTGATTTATGAAAAGAAAAAAAAAGAAAAAAATTCGCCAGAGAAGGCTATGCATACAACAATATAGGCTATACAACAAAACTAAGTAATTTTTTTAAATGTTGCATTAAAATTTAGTATTCTATGTTTTTTTGAGGTGGGTATAACGAATATAATTTTGTTCTGCCAAGAATAAAAGATAGTGAAGTCGTAATACAATCGGATAAGATCGGGCGGTATCGACTTTTCTCGTTTGAGTCTGATGTCTCTAGTTTTCCTTTAGTTATTCAATAAACTCTTTATTATTTCGTGTGTATATATTGTTTATTATTTCTAACAATGAGAACTGGTCAATAAAAGCCTATTTGAAATCTTGGAAATATTGAATTAAGCCTTTGTATTATACTTTTTTTTCCTACTAAATTTCATTATGGTTTTTAACAGTAAAATATCACTTGATTTTCAATAAAAATACTTATAAATATGTGATAACTACAAAACTCCATTCCTTCAAGACAAATTTTATATTTCATCATTAAGATCGATAAATATTTAGGTTAATCTAAATTAATATATATCATTTAAAATATTAGCTCATGATGGAACATAGTTATTAAGATGTTCTAATCCAAGAGATTTACGATAGCAGTTTCACTTTATGGGTCAGTAATCTAGGTTAAATAGTTTTATGCTTTTGTAAACTAATGACTCTTAAACATTGTCAACATAAGATTAATTCGGATAAAAAACCATAATTTAAATAGGTCAATTCCTCTAAATACTGATATATTTAGTACAATATTTAGACATCTATAGCTGTTAGTACTTCTTGCAGCGGTTTCATTTTCTAATTCAACAGGATTTATCCATTAACTACGACCTATAGATGAATTATCAATTTTACCTTGTTTTCTAGGAATATTTATTTTTAAATATTACAATGTTTCACTTGCTGAAAATAAATAGTAATTAATGATTTTATTGGTAGCGTTGTGGCACCGTGGTAATAATGCACAACGGTACTAACTACAATGGAGTTGTGTTCGAATCCAGCTGGGCAGAAAATTATTTTCTGTTACAATGCAGCCTTAAGTCAATCCTGTGGTTTCTGGAGCCCTCCCGGGGTCCACTCAGCCTCATAAATTGGGTTCCCTTAATCGGGTAAAAATCTGACAGTCGAGCATGATTCTGACCAAATCACCTCCTTGCACACCCGTTGGTCTAGTAACAGTTCTTCTTAACAAAGTACTGAACCCCTGACCCTTCATGTGTTGTAGCGGTACAAATTATCATTATTATTATTATTATTTTAATGATTTTATTAATTAGTCATCTCTATTCTAAATAGTTGGCACTATGTGACAAAGTAGGTTCTATTTTTACTATAATTTTGATACTATAATATGCAAAATTACATTGATAAATGCTTCATCACAAGATCCTTTGGAGTTCTTGCATGGTAGAGGATGCAGACCCCTCAAAAACTAAGAATGGGATAATAGTCCACTATAAAGTAGATTTTAGCTTGCATCTATTGCGGCAAAAGATTTTCTTTTTATATATTGTTTGTTAGAGTAAGAATAGTGTAAAACTATGTTTGTTACCTCCAAAGCAGTAGGCATAACCAGAGCGCAAAAAAAACAAGAATGTCTCAATTTTTTCAGTTTTCGAGAACATTTCTCTCGCTAGCTTTTAGTACCAATGACGCAGTTGAGAGGGGAGCGCCTGGATCTTCTGGAGACCTGTCCTTTCCTCCAAAGGAGGGGGGAAGAGCTCGGTTCGGAGTTTTCTAGTCTGAATGCAAACAGCAATAATTGTTTTTAAAATATTTTTTTACTTTAAGTTTAAAATTTTGTAACATACGATAGAGCGTAATATGTTGTAACCTTAATAAACAGTAGTGGTACTTATTGCTTAGTACTGCGGAGATATCAATCTCACAATCGTTAGAAGACTAATAGAATCAATATGTAGCTTAAGTAGATTTGTGAAAGCCCTATTCTTATGGGAGAACACCGTAATACAAATACTGATTCGCTAGAGAGCACCAATTTTTCACTGAGAAGGAATGGAATCAATGACAAAGCAAGAGTAGCTCTTAGCATTACGGATGATCTTAAAAGAGTTTGGAGAAGAAAACTGAAGGAATGTTTAAAAAAGGATAAGTATGAACTGTCAGTCACAATTATACATACGTACATTATTTATCCTCAGTTTAAAAAAACCTTCAAGCAAAGCTACTGCAGTTCGTAATTTCTCATTTCATCGGTACCATTATTATTAGAAACCAGTGGAGGCTGATTATTCATTATATAAACTTATAAATTCATTGTATCATGAGTAGAGATGATCTATTACCAGAACTGAATTTATTTACTTAATTTTATTTCCCAACTAACTGTTCGTATGTTGACATTCACAGTAGTGGCGTGTAACCTTGGAACTATGAACTCTCTCTTAGTTCTGGGTTCGGCCACTGCCCTAGGTTGTTCTACCTTGACGTTAGCTGAAGGGACCCGCTCTTCCTCAGAGTATGGTGGCAACACGAGAGCAACAGGAACCTTGTTTGTCAGATCTTCAGATTTCCTGGCACTACATTTCATGAATTGTTTTGTAAGATTTATCTTTGGGTTCCCTAGGCACTCTCAAGTCTCCCGCTGGTATTCCGAGTTGAAGTGGCTCTATCCAACCTCCCGAAGGCAATACCTCCTTGGTGTTTTTCTATTCCAAGTTCTTAACATCAAAAAACCTACCTATATCATAGATCTCCTCACTCTCCGTTCATCCATCCACTCATTAAACACCAGATCCCATCCGAATGATTTATATATGCCCTCCTATAGAACCTCCTTCTTTATCAAATCCTTCGTCATACGTGCAACCTCCCTCTGGAATTCTCTTCCCATCTCCATTCGCTAGTCCTCATCCATTCTCTCCTTTAAACAACACCTATTCCTTCATTTATTGAATAACCAAACCTCCACATCTTTGTAATCAAATAAATAGGCAGTTATTGATCAACATTATAAACAGTAGTAAAGCCAATATACCAATGTAATTTCATTCTACTATCTGAAAATTTGTAAACGCTTGCCAGATAAAAATCTCACTATATGAACCATGTAATTATTCTTAGGGGACATATGTCCCAGAATAAAGTTATTTTTTCATTTCATTACATTTCTATAAATCACCATAAATGTCTGTTATCTGGGGCTCTTGAAGCAGGCGAGGACTGAGGCTACCGGAACGACCAAGTCTATCCAGTTTCAGAGTCAGGCTGTCAAGGACACCAATTGAGGGATTATGTTTAAATTTCTTCCAACCCTTAATACCACTTGTTAAGATTTAAAAACTTGTTACTAACGGAATTTTAACAAACCTTTCCCACTTCAGCCTTCGTGGATACTTACAGAAATGGGTGGAGCTGAATAATGATTGAACTGCCCATTTCGGCTGGTTGGAAAGGTTTTGATGAAAATTTGAAAATATCTACCTTAACGTGTAAACTAAAGAAAAAGGATATACCAAGGTTATTTAGTTGGAAATTGTTAGCAACTTTACGTATAGTACTGACAATGTAATTATGATCCTCATAATTTGAAAATGGGTTTTCAAAATTATTTAGATTTTATTATATAAACTTTAACATATTGATTATTTAAATTTATATGATAAAATATTAACAGCTTTCAGGCGGAACTAAAAAAAAAAAAAAAATGTCACAAGTAAAATTGGCTGTAAAGATAATCACACTTTTACAGGTTAATGTCGGCAATCATAAGTTTTATTTCTCAGTAATAATCTTGTACGGTGCCTATCATTGAAATGCTTTCCTAAATCCGTTCGGGACAGAACTGCACTAAGGTTAAAATTAATCGGACTTAATTGTATATCATTATTTTCCTTTTTTAATTCATCACTTAGGACTTGCCTTTCGTTCCGCTGCGGAGCCGCTTTCGATTGTCCCACGTCATTTGAGGGTTGTTACAGTTCTAAATGACAATTAAGTATAAGTATCGCTATTATGAGACTATTTCAATCTGAATCTGAAATCACTCCGGTGAAGTAGATTGCGGTGGGATGTCGTTACCCATACTGCCTAATCACTTCTACAGCATTTTAATAAGGCCTAGTAAACTGCCTCAGTTTTAGAAATTGGCATTAAAAACCATGATAGTCTTGGGTGTGTCTGTATTCATGGTTGTAATTGTCCATATTCCACCGTCTTCAATGTAAAAGTTCCTCTGCATAACACTGTTATTGAAATACACCGTGTTTATAGAAAATAATTTATAAGGAAACCTCGTAACAAAAAAAAAATCAGTCGGTATAAAATATAGATAATCTATCTTTCTCCCATTGAAATATTCTTGCTATTTTAAAAATAGTTTTTGTGGCATTTTTACTCCTGTTCCTTATATTTTGACTCAAGATAAACGCAGAAAAATAAAGAAAATCCTGAAGTTAAAGAAAGGGGGAGGGGAAGATCATTGGTTTAGGAGCAGTCTCGCCCAACAAGAAATAGCCTAGCACCACTTCAACTGTGTTCAATGTTCTGTGAAAAAGGAGGTGACCAATGAATGACTCAGTGAGCAACGGTGCGCCCAAACTTTGATCGTATTGCTACTTTAGAATTATACAATTACTTTTAAAGACGATTTGATATTACCTCTAAAGGAAATTGGATCAGCTAAGAACAGGAAGGTGTTACACGAGGTGCCGCAGATGCAGGTTGGAGCTATGCCTCTGGACCTTATCGTCAAAGAGGATAACGTTAAATACAAAGTGAAGTAGCAGGGCCTGAAAGCGCTACCAGAGGGATTCCGAGAAAGGATTGGTAAGATTGCAAACCAATGGAAAAAGATGCTGCGTTAGGACTCGATGCAGGAGTGAAATAGATGGTGAGTGGTGACCTGGTCGGGCACTCCTCAGAGATAGTTCTTCCTCACCACCCACACAAGAGTGAAGGCTATGTGAGTCCTCCCAAATTACTCCCCCAGATTCCCAAGTCCCACAGATTCTTACAGGACACGGAGGGTTCCGGGAAGAGTTTCGAAAAGAACATCGAGCCCCAAGCGCTCGGGACCTGCTGAAACAGTTGGTAGCTGATCGCACCACAATGAAGGGACACCGAGAAAGGCTGTCGAGTCAGACTTCCCCTTTTAATGGAATTAAGCCTTCTTCAGAAATTATATTTATGGGCGGAAAAAGGTGGTGAGACACGCGCATTTCACGGTTGAAAGGGCTCCTCCACCCGATATACGAAACCAGGAGTGCTGGATCAATCAGTCGGGTGCAGTGGTACACTAAATTAAAGTTTAAAAAATTTCCCCAACAAAAATTAAACGAAACCTCCTCCTCCCCTTTCCCTAAAACGATAAACTTATAATAAGAAAATAAAAATACTTTTTTTAATTTTTGCAACAGTGCCTAATCCCAGCGCCTGCCCCACAGATACCGTAGCACAAAATCATTTTTTAAAGATTTAAGCCATAATTAGTTATACTGCAATAAGTTTTCGTTACTAAATAAGAATCAACATGGATGACATGGTGTGTCCTTTCGGCCCTCACCTACATAGGCAAACGAAAACAAGAGCCGGGATAGAGAAGCAGTGAAGTGCAAGGGGCAGCAGAGCTGAGGCGGTTTATGATCTGTCGGCCGCACGCCTTGTCATATCTATCTCTCCTCCCCTACTCCCTCTCCTAGCCCTCGCTCTCATAATTAATCGATCATTAGCATTGTCCACTTTACAGGTGCATTGTTGTTCTTGTCCGCTCTAGGCCTGCATAGGTTCTACATTATGTGCAGGCTTCACCGAACCCCAAATGAATGGCTTTGGTGTTGAACCTGTGAAGCTAGAAGTTTTATTTTACGGGATTATATCATAGAATAATAATATGAGATGGACTAAAGATCGATAATTAAAAAAAAAAAAGTACAAATTAAAAAAATAAACAATAACGAAAACATGAGGAGGCTTTCGAGAACCATATAAAGTAAATTTATTTTATTTATTAACAACAGTTACTATTTTTTCGTGTTTCTGTAGTAATTATAATTATATTAAAGAATTTATGACTATTCTCCTTACAGTATTCATTGAAACACAAAAAAATTATTTTCGCTCATAGTTATCAAATTCTTTTACACACCTATCTATTGTTCTTTCCTGTTAACTTTGAAAAATAGTTAATAA
The DNA here is from genome assembly GCF_000696795.3 of Halyomorpha halys. Lineage (NCBI taxonomy): Eukaryota > Metazoa > Arthropoda > Insecta > Hemiptera > Pentatomidae > Halyomorpha > Halyomorpha halys. The sequence continues at coordinate 874,580 of NW_027110400.1, forward strand.
TTTGAAATAAATGAAATTAAAAGTACTTCAGAAGTTTTTATTGCAATGCTCAGTTACCAGCGCCAGCTTTCTAACCAGCGTATATTAAGAAGTGAGAGGTAGATGAAAGATAGGCTCCCAAGACTAAACAGCAAGCTGACGCTGGAAACATGGGTGACAAGTGTGTTGAAAGTTCCTTCTTCAACTCGAAAGAGGTTAGGAAAATTGGTGTGAATAAAGTTTTTTTTTTCTTTT
>NW_027110400.1:875303-888454 GCF_000696795.3 Halyomorpha halys
GTTTTGGTACCATTCTTCAAGGTGAATAAAGTAAAAAATAAATAATAAATAGTATCATATTTCTAGTAATTACAATGATTTACTACAATTTTGTATTTATAATATATTTTTCTTTTAGTCAAGCCGAAAATATCTAACCGTCATTGCAATATCTCCCGACTCCTCTGCCTTCCTTCATTTTCCAGTTCACTTGCTAGACTTGGTTATAACTCCGATTTGTTTTTTATTTTCCTTAATTTTGCCTCTGTACTATTCGAGTTGCTTTTTTGACAGCCACTTGAACCATCTTCCTTCAATAATTACATAATGGTCGACTAACAACCTTCCAATAAACCGTATTGATTTATTAAAACATTAAAAGTAGACTAGTTTTTAAATAACACACAAATCTTTTTATGATATAGGAGCGGAAAAAATTTAAGTAAATTAAATGTTAAATTGATATTTATAATTATCAGAATCTTTCATTTAAGGCCTTAGAAATAATTTCCAACAGATTTTATCAATTAAAGTGATAATTAAAGGTAATAGAAACTATCTTTTTTACTAGTCACTTTTATTTTAGAATATTGTGATATACTGAAAAGCAATTTAAAAGTTAATAAGCGATTACTAAAAATACAGTATAAATCGATACAGCCTCTTCTTTTAATCGAACAGGGCGTGAGGGCTGTGTACAATTATTTCCCTGCTTTAATTCAATTTTTTTACCGGCCCTGGGTACAGACGGAATGAATCAGCCTCAATTCGGGCTTTGTGTGCAGGAAAAATCTATATAAGGTATTATTAAAACCGGATTGGATTCGCTTGGGGAAAATACGTACACACGTACGTGTACTCGAAAAAAAAAAGAACTGGTGCTTAACGAATTATGCCCAGAAATATATTTTAATTTAAAATTTTTTTTTATGAAGGGGACACATCCCTATTTGGAGAATTTACATAAATACCATGGCTGCTAATGCTGCCTGATTTCTCTTTTCCATCGAGCTCTCCTCCCACCCTCTTCTCGTGGCCGAAAACTTTTTAATTACAATCAGGCCCATTCATTACGACGATTTATTATTAAGTTAAAGTTAAATAATCCCTGTTCTGGATGTAAATACTTTTAAAAGCTATGTGGCGTTTTTGTTAGGTAATAAGATAGTGAATACGTTCCAGCAGAAAATAAAAATTATGCATTGTTTTATACTTTCGACTAATTTAATTATTATTTACCAATTGTTTCATAATGACATCATGAAATGTAAATGAGACATGTTAATACAATAAAATATGGATATATTCACACATTCAATCGAATTATAACATATTGACATTATTTATTTATTTTCTTTTTTTATACTTAGTACATAATATTCAAGCAAAGATTGTTGAAGTAAAATTGATATACGGTATGAATATGTATAGTAGAGGTGTGTTGCCCTACTCTCCTTCAAAGCAAACGTAAGCAAAAAAAACATAACCGTACACTACCTTCCCGTCCCATATGCATAACCCTACTCTCCTTCAAAGCAAAACTAAAGCAAAAATGCCACGCCCACGGTGCTTAGATTTGCGTTAAAGTTAAAAGGAATATCCCTTTCACGTGCAATGACCGTCAATGAGACGTGAGACAGTTTCCGCGAGAATTGACTCTAGACTCTTCTAGCCATCCACCAATCCACCGACACAGCCAGTCCATTGAAAGTCCGATTTTTAGGTCAACTAGGTCCTCATGACTTGAGTGTAATATATCTTAAAAATAAACACTCGTTTTTTTGTTTTTTTTCTAAACACCATATGAAACAATAAACAAAACGTTTTCATTGACACTTTTGTCAATGATCGTTTATTTTTGGACAGAACAGATTTGATATTTATCCATCGAAATAACTAAAATAATATTCTAAACGAATTTAATTTTCATAAATAAATGATTTCCAAATTTGAATGATTTTCCAAAATTATCGACAGATAGGTATATATAAATACCACACATGTACAACCTCAAAGGTAAATAATAACAGAGGTTCGGAATATATTGTATATATGTATTTTGTATATATTAAAAAAAGTTTTGAGTCACTGAAAAGAAATTCCTTTTTTTCTACAATCTCGTTTACCATTCTGTGCTGTAGATTGTTTTATTAAAAAAAAAAATTAAATCAATTAGTTGCTCTCCATTTTCACTGTACCTAATAAACAGACATAAATTTAAACACAATTCAATTTAACTTTCAGAGCGAAGTAATGAAATTAAACCAGGAGGATTAATATACTACGCCTTGATTAAATATTATGTATGAGCGGTGGTAATTCGGGGAAAATTATTTTAATATTCAGCTTTACTCTGTTAAGGATAATAAAGCGATACTGCACAAAATAAATGAATATGCATATAAAAATAATTAAATAGGTTTTCGCAAACGAGATCAATATAGCCAGGTTAATCTATAAAATTGAATGTGAAAATGCGTTGTGTTTTTACTAGCAATAATTATAACCTGGATCTCGTTCGAAACATACTATATAAAATTAAAGAGTATCCTAAAATATCAATTAGACAATTTAAAAATTATGTATGTAAATAAAGATTTTTTTTTTCTTAACAAATATATATAAACAGCGAGTAGAGAATTAAACACTAAATTTGTACTGCGAAAAATGATAAATAAGTTTTTAATTACATGTCTTAAACCCTAAATTTGGCAGTGTATTCTACTTTCCCAAATTACAATTTTAAATAAGATGGCTCTATTTTAGTTCTATTAGTTTCTATGTCTCTCTTTAGACTCTTCTTCATTATTTTCCAACACAATAGAAAAAGTCATTGCCTGACTAACTATTTATTAATATACAAACATCAATTAAAAAAAAAAAAAAACAATTGCTAGAACCAACTTTATATTACTTCAAATCAAAATTTATTGAGTTCCTTATTTTTTGTTTTATCAACATTTTCTATCTCTCCCCTCGCTAATATTTTATGAAAATTGCATAAAATAAAAAAATATTCTGAGAAGAAATTCCCCTGATAATAATTACGAATAATATTGGAACTGCAATCATGATTTTATCTTATTAATTGAATTTTGAATCAATATCGCGGTTTAAATATGAAGTAGTTGAAGGAATAAATAGATGTATTTCCTCAAAGTTGAATATATTACCAGGTCATTCAAGGTTCCAGGTCGAATTCCAAAAGTCACTAAAGATCTAATTTCATTCAGCCAATCATTTGAATTTGTTTTCTCTGTGTGGTATGAAATCCTAATATTACCTATAAATAGTTTAAAATTACACTTACCCATTTATGACAGTATCTTTTTTGCTATAGAACTTATCGTAATTGAAAACAACAAAAAAATCAGTAGAAACGATTGTTCTAATAAACCAACTCAGTAATAAGTTAAAATGATTCAACAGAAACGTGGAGAAATCTGACTCTGACACTTGAATTGATCAAATTCGTAATTTCTACTATACTTTTATAATATTCATGAACTACATTCCATAACTTATTTAATAAGAAATAATATATTTGAAATTAAAATTCTGAGCAATGAATATTAATAAAATCCGTTTGAATTAGCCAACTTCTTTCCATTTAATTACATGTCTATTTCATTAGTTATTTATTTATGCGTTGCTAAATTGTAGCCTCGGAAGCTAATTAATGTCATTCATAAATTTGAATATAGATAAATTATTAGAAATAATCTTTTTAAATTCGTTTAACTTAATGTCTATTGTTACAGTTATAATAGCCAACGGCGTAAAGTAAAAGGGAGAAACGGCCTGTTTTACATTTTCTGAATAAGAAAAAAAAATAATAATAGTAAGATTAAATAATGATATATCATAAAAAACTATCTGAAATAAAAATGAATATTGATATCCTACTAATCTCATCGTCAAAGGCACAATAGACCCAATAAAGAATTTTCCCGAAAAAATTCAAATCGCCAAATTTTATCAGTTTTTTTCCTTGAACAATGAAGTAATAATGTCTATTAAAAAAATCAAATGTTTATGGAAAATGTTAATAACCAATTGAATAATAAATAATAGTTTTTTATAAGATAAAACTTTATATTCACAAAAAATAAAAAAATATATTTACAATAATGTAAATTAACTCATAAAGTTTTAAAGACAGGTTGACAGCAAAGGATTACGAAAGAATGGCATTACTTGAGGTGAGAAAGATTTTCGCAATTAATTAATAATAATTGAGTTTTTCCTCAAGTTGAGAACATAATAAATGGAACGGAAAATAAAACTAAGTAAAGAGTTACATCTTGTGAAGTCAGAAGCCTCGATATTTTTTGAGTCTGATGTTATCTGCAATATTTCAACATCCAATTTAGCATCTCCTTTCTTAGCATGTTTCTTAACTTAAAAATTCTTCTAGTATTATCTCACTTATCCCTACTAAACTATTATTTTCCTAAACAAAAGATTCGACGAAATTTGCCTACAGTGCGTAATTTCTTGAATATTAGAAAGGTAGGTGATAGCCTTCTCAAATCTATTTACTTTTATTTATATTTATGAAAAAATACATGAAAAAACTAAATTTAATCTAAAATTTCTGAATAAAATTCCATTAATAATTCTATTCAAAATTAATTGTAAAAGAAATAAAAAATCTTTATAATAAGAGAAGAAAGTATTTTCTCCAAATTCGGGTCTAACCGACAAGCCGTTTTTGAAATTTAGAGGTATAAAGAAAAACTCATTTTCGCATACGTAACTAAAAGTCGATTTTTAATTTCAGAAGGTCTCGAGGCAATTTTCTTTTCAGGAACTTTAGAGGATTGTCAGGATAGGAAGAGGAAGCAAGGTTACAAGCTAATGGGTTTCGGTGGTCAGGGAGTTTATAATAGAAGGATTGATATCTGGTACGAGATAGATTGGGAAACATAAATGGGTGATTTAAGGCGTGGACTTTCTATGATAAAATTGATATTGGAACATTTTTCCATTAATGTGATATTTACCTCCACATTTGGGCCATATCGGTAGAATCTCAAAATTACGGTGTGCTAAGGAAACTAAGTTTACCAGTACGTGAGAGAAAGTAGCTGATAAATTTTGATAAACTTGGAATGGAACAATTCAGGCAACGACCTGCACAATCCCAAAGTATCTCCAAAAATCACATTAATAGTATGAGGTGTTTTGCCCGTCAGATCAAAATACCACAGTATTAAATTGTTAACGGTAAATGATGAGAATTAATAACTGTGGTATGTACATTTTAATAGGATGGAAGGAAATAGAACAGACAGAGTAGAGTGAGATATATGTGGATGGGCGTAGACCTTGAGGAAGAGCAAGAAGTAGATGGAAGGAAGTCACAGAATAACAGAAGGATTGAAATGTAGAATTTAATACTTACTCCAGGGTTTTCAAGGGTAACTTAGATACGGCAATGGCGGTGAGGAACCAATTGGTTGGAGTAATAGTTTTAGAATTTTATTAGATTAAATATTCTAGTTATTATACACAATGATTTTTCTTTTTACTGTAGCTAAATACATCTTAATGAGTTTTAAATATTTTTAACAGTCAGTACTGTAGTTTTTATGACTTTTCTAAAATGCAGAGATGAACTAGTTTGCTAAAATATTGTTTTAAAACAATTAAATGATTTTTCACCCATCCATAGGGAGAAAAAAAAAATTGGAAAACGACGTGAAACCCGCCACTCCTGCCCTTTATGATAGCCTTATTTATCTGCCTTTTCAAGCAAACAGTTATAGCAAGTAGGTTGGTTGATGTACGACAAGTCAAAATCTCACAAGAGATCATAACACAAAAAAGGCAATCCTTCTCGGTCTGACTCACCCCACTAAGACCCCCAGTAACCAATGGTCCTATATCACTTTATAAGTATATGCATAAAACGGGAAGGAGAATAATTTCAGATATTTTAATAGAGAAATTTTTTTAAAAGCGCCTGAAATTAAAAAAAGACATAAATTGTACGCTATGTATTTTCAAATATAAATTCTTTTTAATGAAGATTTAAATTTTAAAATATCATTAAAAATTAATGGGACTTCCCCTAAGCTGATGAAGACATTGACCCACTTTAACTGTAAATAAATTTAGCAATGAACTAATTACTCAAACACTCGAAATATTATTCCTAAGAAAAATAATAAAGTTGTTCACATTATACGTTGTTTTGTTTTCAAATGGTTATTAATTAAATAGTAAGCAATTTTATCCGAAAATCGAGATAAGCATTTATCAGGCACTTTACCCTTCCTTGCTTACACTTGATAAAATTTATAAATTACAAATATTAATTATTTAATAATGTCTGTACACATAATTTATCAGTGAACTGCGTTTGCAGGAAACAACTGTCAATAAATAAAATAATTATGTACAAGTTTAATTTATGGCTGTAACATTTTAAAAAAATAGTTCTTAACATAATAAAAAATAAAAATCCACCTATTTCATGATTTCTCAACAGCCAACAACATATGCGCTTTATATATATTTATTTTCTAAAATCTTACCCTTTACAATGGAATAAAATAAATATATATCACTACTTCCCTTCCAGGAACTCTGTTCAACCTGGGAAAAATATTTTTTCTTTTGTTTCCTTAAATTTATTTTCAAACCTTTCCATAGTTTATGTTTATACACTTTTCATTTCTAACAAAAATATTAAATGGTTTATTTATTATTAAATTGGTTTAAATAATTATTTGAAATAAACAAATTAAATGTATTTTAGAAAAATTTAAATTCATCATTTAAGTCCGGACAGGCAATTTGAACGAAAATAAGACTTATGCAATATTAAAGACCACATAATCATGTATTGATTTACGAAGTTTGTCAAAGCTATATTGAGAATGTTCTAAAAAAGAGTAAAATCGATGAATAAAGTGGAACTTCCGGTTGTTAGATCTAAAAAAAAAAGTTAAAACATGACAAAATACTTGTTACATCTCAGCCATACATACACCTTCCCTAAATAGATATTTTCAGTTTCGTACACCTTTTCGTTATAGTGCTGTACAGTTCACATACTAACTATCTGAAAATTCGAATTCGGCATTTTTCACGGTCGCAATACGTTCCCTTACTGCATTGTCAATTACAGGGTATGTGAGAGTAAAAATCACATACTCAGTTTTTGAAAATTCATCTTGTTAATAAAATATTGCATCTGGTTAATTGAGCATAATTGGAATAATAATATTTGGTTTCTTACTTTCAGTAACAAATCTTTGTAATCGACTGCGAAGGAAAAAATGTAACTTTCTCACAAAATTTTAAGCTTTACGTTTCAACCATAATCCAAACATTACATTATGCATATTACATTTTGTAAGTCAATCATTATATATTATTACAAAATACAATGCCATGTAATAATTCTCAGCGCTCTTTATTTATTACACACAATATTTCAGAATCAAGGATGCATAAACAACTAACACCTCTCAACGCAGTTGGAACGCTTATATTTACATATGATTATTAATGTTATATTGGCGTGATTAAGGAATAACAAAAAAAAAATGTAAAAATTAAATCTAATTCAGTTAATAAAGATTTAAAAATGAGGAAAGAACTGATGAAAAATATAATTATTATTACTCAGTATGTCAGGGATTAATTAATTTTAACTAATCTCAGCATTAAGAGATCCCAGCAAATAGATGCTAATAATTTTAGGAGCTATATATCTCAGCTTAAACCCGCTTGCTGTCTTAGTTAAATCGTATAAGCTAACATAATTATGGTGAAATGGAGTGAAGGTTTTCCTTCGAATAAAAATAAATACATATAATTTACTTTTTACTCTTGAAACCAAGATATTATTTTTCCAATAAAATAGAGTAAAGTGTAAGTTCATACCTGGAAGTTCAAGCATAAGTATAACCTGAAGGTTTCCGGAATCTGGAACATAAAAGATGCAAATGTGAATTGAACAATAACAATAATAATAGTGTAATGAAGTCAAATCAAAGAGATGTAAGTGTTTCAACTATTTTGAGTTGTCACAGAAATATATTCTAGAAGACATAACTGTGGAAAGAAAAAAATAAAGTTCAATAATGATAGTCAAACAAATCATTGGAAACTTTTAATACATATGAACAATTTTATTTATTGGCTTCCACAATAAAATATGTCTTTCATATCGAGCAAATACTATTAAGATTATTGGGTGCAAAGTGGCAACTTTATTATAAAAAAAATTGTAAACTAAAAATAAAAGATTTCCAACTTCTTTACTTTTAAAACATAAATATATTAACATTAGTAAATCACACAAGGTATATAAACATTCAATTGGTTTTGCACACTAATTTGGGACTTAGTAGTTTATCAAAATAATTCAAGTAAATATATATCTTTCTCAAGGAGAAAATTAATCGTCTTAGATCACTTAGACATTAAACCTCTCATATATAAAAGAGTTATTTATCATAATTTTTCTGCCCACTCATTACTGTATTGCATCAGTAAAAATCATTTATAAAACCAATCAACTAATTGGTAAATTTAAAACATTGAGAACGGATTAAGAATTTCTTGTTTGTTAATTTTGATTATAAACCATAAAATCGAATGATCATCAACGACTATAATTCATTTTTTTATGTTTTAATAATTTTTATCCAAATTAACTCTCAAACATTAAAGAATGAACGAACGAATATCAATGCAATATAATACATCCAAACAAATATAAAGGAATTCACAACGCTTCATATAGATTGTTTATTATTATATTAGATTGTAAGTTTTAAGGCCCTCTGCTCCTATTGAAGTTTTAAAATGTAGCTGTGTTCTACAATTAATTATATAACAACATAGATAATTATTTCGTATTTTAACGTAATCTCATGAAAATATATTACATATACTTCATGGAAATCAAATGTACTAAGGCAGGAAGAATAAACCACATATGTAAAAATGTTAATGTATAAAATATTACTAATGATTGAATAAAAATTAAATTTACAAGACATTAATAAGAACTCTTTTAATATTGATATGAACGAGCAAAATACAGTTTTACTGATGCATTACATTTATGAAGAAACATGAATTGAACCTAAAACCCCAAAGTGAAATAAAATAAAAAAATACAAAATTGTTTTATTCAAATATAATTATGACAAATAAAATCAATCTAAAATTAGTAAAGTTATATAAAATAATAAACTTAACAGGTACAATGGGTTTATTATTAAAAACAAATAAAGAAAGAAATCAACAATAATAACTAATTAAAAATAGTGTTATTTCCCATTCACTTAAATCACACTGCAATTCCAAGCATGAATGATTTTCCGGAAGGATCCGAGGAAAAGGATCCAAATTTCTAACGAAATATGTTTTGGAACCTCCTATTCCAATCCTTAAAAATAAAAAAAACATCCTATATCCTAGACCTCACTTTATCTTCTTCCATCCACTTCTTGAAAATAAGACCTGAATCCAACGATTGTGTATCTCCTTCCATAGAACAGCTTTTATTGAAAAATCGTTTATCATTCGTAATGACTTGATTTGGAATTGCTTACCGATCTCTAGTAATCAATTTTCTTCCCTGACATGATTTAGAAAGCATTTATTAATAAAAAAAAAGAATTATTTGTATTTTTAATTTTTTGTTTTTAGTTTTTTATCTTTAGGTATGTCAGTATGTAGGTATATTGTAAACATTCTAAATTTATAACTTTTTCTTGTATCAATATATATAAATCCTAAATGTGCTCCAATATTAATTTGTTGTTTATTAGAATAAATTAAAATAGTAGCTGATGAATGCTAACACCGGTACTATATATTTAATTTTTTTTTTATGGTATATATATATTTTTTATCATATCTTGCTTAATAGTTTTTACGTTAGATGTCTTTTTTTTTTTTTTTAAATGCTGTATTCACTCACCTTTCTGCTATTCATTGCGCTAATTTCTGTATTATAATGGCAATTATTTCAGTGGCTGTTGAGAAGAACAGATGGAAGGATGTGACATCGACCAGAGAGTCCAAACAGCCAAGAACATTGCAGCCAGCTTGTAGCCCTAATGTGGAGCTTGTAATGAGCTTGTACTCTGCTAACTCATCTGCATTGGTGTTCAACCGTTGCGTTGTTAAAAACCGTAGTCAGGAGAACCTCGTAACATTGATTAAGTATCTTAATCTGAGTTCTTGTTTATTTTTCTACTTATATTTTACTTGTTCTGATGTTTACAAGTTTATTTTATATTTCTACATACATTTATTTATTTATATTTAATCGCACATGTATTCAAGTGAGGATTAAATAACTGATAAACGTGGTTTTTGAATAAAAAAAAAAAAAAATAAATAAAAGAGTAAAATACGTAGCGAAAACCTTATGAGATTTTAAATTTAACATTAGTGCTCCACTAAACCTTCGAATTCCTCTCGTATCCAATCCACAATCCTTCGTAAAATCCTCAATGCTCCTTACTTTGTCACAAATAAAATCATAAATAAAGACCTTAATGTTCCATAAGTAACCGATCTAGCTCGAACCAGATATCATTCCTTCCATTATAAACTCCCTAACCACCCAAACCCACTAGTTTCTAACCTTGCTTCCTCTGCCATTCCTGACAATCCTCCCAGGTACCTGAAAAGAAGATTGCCTCGAGACTTTCTGATGTAGAAATATTATTATAGGTAATTTCTCTACAAGCCTGCAGAGACACTACTTTTAAGCACTTTCATTTAAGAGCTAACAATGTATATCTTATTTTAAGTTACTTTGACAACATATATTATAGATGTTAATGTAGTTATTGTTTTTACCATTTTCAGATTGGTCTGTAAAGAGTTGGTTTACTTCCTGTAAAATATTTCGTCATCATCACTTGTTCCTCCGACCATCCCGGAAAATAGGCTTGAATTTTTTTTTAAAATTTATTTATTGGTATTTTCAACTGTACATTTATATACATACATCGAGTATAGTAGTAGTATAACAAAATAAAATTTACTGGATGTATGTATATAAATCTACAGCTGTAAATTGCAATAAATGAATTTAAAAAAAAAACCTCAAGCCTATTTTCCGGGATGGTCGGAGGAACAGGTGAAGAAGAAATATTTTGCAGGAAGTAAAACAACTCTCTTTTTTTTTTATTAATATTTATTTATGGCTATTTACAACTGTACATTATAATACATTTAGTAAATCTGATATAAGTTAAATTGGAGTGTTACAGCCGTGTAGAGAAACTACCCAACAACAACTCTTTACAGGCCCATCTGAAGATGGTAAAAACAATAACTACATTAACATCTATAATATATGTTTCAAAGTAACTTGAAATAAGATATACATTGTTAGCTCTTAAATGAAAGTTCTAAAGAGTAGTATTATTAGACGGTCTAAATCATATTGGCCTAAATAAAAAGTCGGCATACAACAGTATTAATTGGAATATAGTATTATTAATAGCATCTTAATGGGCTATAGAGAATTTAGGAGAAATTTAGGGGCTATTTTACGCCCTTACTGGGTTTGAAAAATCTGTACCTCAGTGAGTTTGAAAAAATTGCGCCTGGGGTCTACAAATATTTTAAAATTTCTTATTGTTTTAATTGTTATTATTATTGTAACTGTTATTAGAAAAGTAGGTAACAATTCTCTACTCACAAGCAGTGGCCTATAAAGCCTTAAAATAACTTCATACTCAAATATCAAGATGTTATTCTTTAATACAACAATTTTCTTGCTAAATGATTTTTTTTTAATTAAGTTATTAAATGTATTGATCCTTGTCAGCCATCCATTGTTAGTGATTTTCTCTGAACAGAGAAGGTCAGAAAGAATAAATAAAATAATGTCAAATATTTTAGTAAAATGGATATCTTTTTAATGTGTAATTTAAAATCGCAATTACTTTTGCATTTATTGTAAATAATAAAGTAAAGATTTTTGGCATATTAATACCAATGATATAACACTAATCCACAGCTACAATTTGGTGTAAGGATAAAGAGAATTGGCCTCTCCTGGTCAGAGTAGTCACCAAGAGAACCATATTTATAAAACAGATTTGTTGAAATGCTCAATCAGTTCTAACTTAACAATTTATTTTATCACGACATGGAGGAATTTGAATGATAATGAATAGGAAATGATGAACTAAGTAAGCTTATAGTATTTCAGCAAGCTTAAAATTCCAACGTTTTTTGCTGCTAGATTTGAAATCTGCCCCACAATGGTGAGATATCTCCTTAATGAGTCGCTTAGAGGATCGTAATAAAACTTAATACAATAAATAATTGAACATTATATTAGATGATAAATATTGGACAAGGAGATGAAAAAACAAGTCATAATCACACAAAGTGGCCAAGGTCTCAGTGCTGGATAACATTCGAAATCAACAATTATTTTCATGGTCAAGCTAATGAATGACAAATAAATTGTTCGTGACCCCTTTTCGACTCTGCGTCAGAACTGCCACGAGCAACTGAACTTCTACTTCCATATCTATAATAATAATTATAATATATTTACTAGTAAACAAACGAAATATAAAGCTTAGGAAATTATAAAATTAAAAACGAATTAAAGAAAAAAAAAGGAAAGGAAGATGAAACAAATACTAAATATTAAACTTTTAAAGGATAATATAAGAATTTTTCACAATGTATGCCCGATAATTATTATGCCGAAATAATTATTTGTTCTAAAAAAACTTTTTTTTTTTTTTAATTGTAGGGCATGTCTATGCAAAAAATAAAGTTGCGATACGTTGCCTCAAATAAATACAATGTAGTCAGCGCCATGTTGTGTCAGACGTAATTAGACGCGTATGATTCTGCAACAAAATTAATTGAACGAATTGGTGCGGGGAGATGGAATTCTTTTGTGTTAGTAAGCTAGAATACTGATCAACACAGACAAATCAAAATCACAAACAAATTCCAACATTATTTTCAAAAGAAAAACTCTTAACTAAGCTTTGAAAAGGAAAAATCCAAGTCATAATAAAAACATTTTTTCTATGTAAAATAACACAAAAGGGTCGAGCATTATTATCACAACAACATTACAATTTTAACGACATTCAATGAAGAAGATCACGATACAGAATAAGCAGAGGGAATCTTGCCTCTCTGATCTG
>NW_027110400.1:888504-904166 GCF_000696795.3 Halyomorpha halys
GTGTAGTCAGCGCCATGTTGTGTCAAACAAAATTAATTGAAGGAATTGGTGCTGGGAAATGGAATTCTTCTGTGTTAGTAAGCTAGAATACTGATAAAATCACAAACAAATCCAAACATTATTTTCAAAAGAAAACTCTTAACTAAGCTTTAAAAATGAAAAAATCCAAGTCATAATAAAAAAATTGTTTCTATGTGAAATAACTCAAAAGGGACGAGCATTATTATCACAACAACGTTACAATTTTAACGACGTTCAATGAAGAAGATCACGATACAGAATAAGCAGAGGGAATCTTGCCTCTCTGATCTGTCCATTATCGCATAAATAGGGCATTTATTGTCTTGCCTTAAAAAGATTTACTGAACATTAGTGAACAGCCTAGTCTTTGAAAAAAAAATCAATTATATCGAGGTATATTGTAAAATGGGCAAAAAATAGGAATCGGCGGGAACAAGCTACTCCCGCCTTCCGATAGAGCCTTTTTTATCTTAACTTTAAAACTCTAAACTTCTAACACATTACAAAAGACTGATCTACATGACTGTAATAAGGCCAATCTTGACATATGGAGTTGAGCTTTGGGGCTCCACTAAACCTTCGAATTCCTCTTATATTCAATTCTTACAATCAAAAATCCTCAATGCTCCTTACTCTGTCACAAATAAAATCATACATAAAGACCTTAATGTTCCCTATGTAACCGATCTAGCCCGAACTAGATATCACTCCTTCCATTATAAACTCTCTAACCACTCAAACCCCCTAGTTTCTAATCTTGCATCCTCTTCCATTCCTGACAATCCTCCGAGGCCCCTGAAAAGAAGATGGCCACGAGACCAGCTAATGTAAAATGTCATTAGAGTGCTACCAATAGGTAGTTTCTCTACACGCCTGTAACACTCCAATTTATCTTAGATCAGATTTACTAAATGTATTATAATGTACAGTTGTAAATAGCAATAAATAAATATTAAGAAAAACTTTAAAACATTCTCTTATAATTAGTATTGGTCGATATGCGACGAGGAATATAGTTGAAGAGAATCCTGATAGTTGATGGTTCTACAGTCTGTGTAGGCGTGAAAAGTAATCTTACACATATCACTAACTATATTTTTTTTTTCTTATAAATCTAGTTTTCTTGTGAGTTATGTGTAAATGATGAAAATTGTTATATTAATTCATTACTTTATTAAGTACAAAAACTTAATTTCTCTCAAAAGATCTTCAAAAATTCTCTTTCCTCGAAGCTACTCAAGTTTCTTTTTCAGGATACCTAGTAAAATGTAGGGATGAGACATCGACAACAAAACATCGATGCTCAATATTAAAGTATCGATATTTTCAAAACATCGCCAAAAATCGGTGTTTTTGAACATCCATTTCAGTAACATAAAGTCTGTTCCAACCAACAAGTTCCGATTTTCCAGAAATGCAGGGAGCATGAGCTTTTGGAAGGAGAAAAACACTTACCCATGCTCCGTGCAGTTCCAGACAGTCAGAAGTGATTGTTGGAACAGATCTTTAATTTATCTTTATCTCGCTATTAGCGTGAAAGTTGGAAGTACTTCCTCATCCCACCACATTGCTGATAGAAATCTGTTTATACAGTTTTTTTTTTTATTAAAATATTTTTGCATTTTAAAAAATGAAAAATTGAGAAAAATGTAAAACATCGAGAGTACAACAACGGTTTCAAAATTTAAATAACATCGATGTTTTGGGAAAAAAGACAATGTCAATGTCTCACTTATCTCGTCTAATTCAAAACATGCCCGAATCCTTATTATAATCTATAGAGACGGATCAAAATCAGACCAATCAGCAGCATCATCTTTTGTAACTAATGACTCAACGTTCAAAATTAAATTCCACAAACTATTCAACATATTCACTGCCGAACTAAATGCAATAGCAGCAGCACTTCACTTCTGATGTCTTTGAACTACACCAACATAATAATAATTACAGACTCATCAAGCTCGATAAAAGGTTTAGATTGTATGTATCTAGAGCATCCAAAAATTTCCTGCATCCATTTTCACTGAAAAACTCTGAACAATATGGGTATATCAGTTACATTTATATGGGTTCCAAGCCATGTAGGAATCTCAGGGAATGAACTAGCTGATCGCGCTTCCGGGACGGAGTGAAGCAATTTTAACTCCGTCAGAGATGAACAGGCCTCTTGGAAAGGAAGTCAAAGATAAATCGCAGTCTTTGTGGAATGAAAGCCCAATGAGTAAATTAATAAGGATGCCAAGCCCTGGGGTACCTCCAGTCGCAAATGCCGTAGAGAGTAGGTTGTACTGACCAGGCTGATATAGGTCACACGAAGCTCACCCACTCCTATCTTATTTCAATAGCTAAGGACTAAACCAAGATATCTCAAAAACCCTTGGAGGCGATGATAAAAAAATAGAATTAGTGTTTCATTTTTTTAAAATCACATTTACTGACAAAAATATAACATTTAACAGAAGAAAAAAAATAATAATAAAATAAATAAATAAAATAATAAATAATAAAATTAAATGAATATAAGCAAAATTAAATAAAATATAAATCACATTGATGACCAATGAAGTTTGGCGCCACTAAACAAAAACAAACAAACAAGCAATATGTGTACATGGACTCCTATTCAAAATTTCTAAAAACATACACCCTAGTTCTATCGTTGGCCTAAATCTGGTTTTTAAACTAGGGGTGTACATTTTTTTTTCTAGCTTCTGATAGCCATAACGGTTGATAGTTGCTACAATATTTCGTTTGTACGGCTCAATGATACTGTACTCCCAGTCTGTCGGAATAGAATTATCTTTTGAAAAAAGTGATTGCAGATAGTTTTTCATTTTATTTCCTTCATATTTATTTCTAACTCCGGAGAAAAGCAATAACTGCATATTGCTTTAATTATATTTATGACACGACAGACAAAATAAATGTTGTGAGTAGCTTTATTGTTTATATATAAATTGATTTGAAGGTGAAGAGGGTAATTGGACTTTGACTACACATATCTCTCTCACTCCTGGTTCCACACAACTCTAGACTGAAGTATTTTCGAATGTAGTTGACTGATTCGGAGGATTTCCGTAAATTACAAAAAGATAGAACAAATATTTATCGAAAAGTACTTATCAAGACATTTATTTATTTAACTTGCAAGAAATCTAGTTTAGAAATTAAAAAAAAAAAAAAGGAATTTATGGCGTAGTTTTTAAATCCGGATTATAATTTTTTTTTCAATTTAACTTAAGAATATATGAAATATGTAGGAAGACACAGTATTGTGAACTTGCAAAACTTCTAATTAGAGTTATCGACTGAAATGTACGTTTTGAAATCGCCTGAGTAAAAAGCTTCACAAAATGGTCCAAGTGTCTGTAAGAACAACGTAGCTCAAAAAACAAAAAGTCGCACAAGGCTGAAATCACATATTTAGGGAATGCGTATGCAAGGGATTTTATAGTAACTTTTTCCTTTAACATCGATTTACCAAAAGTGCTATTTAATACAATCAATTTTACATTTTGTTATGATATTCTCAAATACAACAGCTGTATAAATCTTCCTTAAAATCGGTAAATCATTGTAAAATTAGGTGGTCTTTAGTATCAGATAAGTCTGATCGCCATTAAATTTATATATATATATGAGGCAATCTACAGCTAAAGTGATGTTTGTTTATGCATACTGTCTGACCCCTCAGAAACATTCCTAATTTCATCATATTTATACTAGGATATATAAACTGATTTAATAGCAGTTATTGATATTGAGGAATATATATAAATAAAATAAAATTGAGAGATAAAAGGAACAGAAAAAAATGTATATATTTTAATTCGATAACGGTAAGTGAAACTAATTTATGCGATAAAAATGCCAAAAAAATTAAACTATTTAAATTT
Source organism: Halyomorpha halys (assembly GCF_000696795.3). Taxonomy (NCBI): domain Eukaryota; kingdom Metazoa; phylum Arthropoda; class Insecta; order Hemiptera; family Pentatomidae; genus Halyomorpha; species Halyomorpha halys. The sequence continues at coordinate 892,425 of NW_027110400.1, forward strand.
ATTTTATTTCTGAAATATTTCCGGAATACGAGGGCCATTGTTGTTTAATAAAGTTGCCAAATGATATGGTAATCTGCTTTCAATCAAATGCCTCCTATCTGTCAGTAAGTGTTTAACAGTTAATGGTACATGTCTACATCTTCGTCTAGATGTTTCTAACAGTAAGTATTCATGGGTTAGTCTGGTCAGTATTCCTTCATGTCGTCTGCAGCTTTGGGTTGATGTCTTCCAGGGATGTACTGTGCTATTATTTCCCTTAATATTTTTTCTGTGGTGTTGGTCTAAGTTGCCTGTTATTTATTTAATTTTTGTATTGTTCTGAGAGGATAGATATCGTTATTGCGGCAATCTAAGCAGTCAGTTGGGGAGATCAATGATGCAGCTTTTGCCGCTTGGTCAGCTTTACAATTTCCCGGGATGTTCTTGTGTCCAGGTATCCAGATGAACCAAACTGTGTGGTCGGTTCACTTCTATTTAATTTGAAGATAATTTGGAATATGATTAATGTGACAGAATGTGTTGAATATACGTTTTTTAGTTGTATCAATGAGCTCATGGAATCCGTGAAAAGTAAGATATTATTTTTGTTTGTTCTATAACAGGCCTCTCGTAACCCCAGGTAAATTGCTGTCAGTTCTGAAGTAAATGGATTGCTTTCGGAGGAGAATAGTTATCATATACTATACATAATACCCAGTTATCATTGTCATCAATAATAAAAAATGATAAATAAGACATTTTAAAGAATTTGATGAATAATGAAAAATGGGCACAGAAGTTCGAATCGAAAAAAACCTCTATTCGTTATATTTTGTTAAACTGTTGTATTCTTGGTAAGAACAAAGTAGATATTTGATATTTTAATATTATACTTGATATATTTACTTTGAGAAACCCTGAAATAGGAATTTTTATAGTTGGTGAAAGTTTTAAGATGCCACGCATCTTGAACATGTGTTCATTTGAGGACTGCGATACTAAAATTGACCCAAACTGCTAAGAGATGTACGAACAGTCCTCGATACTAGTAAAAATTATTTTGATCTAAATAAATTATTATATTGGTTCTGTTATTTAATACAAATAAGGAGTGGATTTATGAGTCCATTAGATAAGAAGCGGATGCCCGATAAGATACACCATTTATCCTAATCTAGTTGTAATTGCGTCAATATATTATCTGTTACTATTGATGGCTTTCTCAAGCCTCTGAGTACAATACTCGCCGCGGCTGGGGTCGGAATGCACCTTTGATAACGCGCCAATTCGATATGATGAAATACCTTGCATCGTCATCTTCTAAATACCTTCCTTTTTTTTTTCATTCAAGTGCACGGGAACCTTGATACTGCAGATTAGATTTAATTTTGTAGCATTCAGTCAAGGTAAATTATTAAGCCAAATATGTGTCCTAGATAATTTAATTGTTTATGAATGATAAGTATTATTGCTAAATATACTTGATAAATATTTATCCTGGGTTATCTCGTTTACATTTCTATAAGTGATCAAATTTACTCATTTGTCGTAATTCTCAGTAATTGATTAAAGGCGCAAATCTCAGACATATTACTCAACAATGTGGTAACGAGGAACTAAATTTTAAAGCAGTTTGAAAAAACATGCATCATAAAATGTGCAGTGGAACAAAATACTATTATTATAAGTGTTCTATGAAATACAAAAAATATAAAATTATCATTTTCATATCCATAAATTAATAGCGACATCCTACTTAGGAATTTTAAATTTCATTGAATGAAAATTTCCGCTAAACAATAAAAAAAAAAGTAACATTTGTTTGCCAAGTGAAAAAATTGAAATTGGCATTTATATATTATATACTATTTTGTGCACAAATAAAAATATCAAAAGAACAAATTATGCATTACAGGTAATCAAAATTATCCAACTTAAACTATTAACTTGAATAGTATTATAAAAACCATGGTACTATAGATAATCTTGGAATAAATAAATATAAATATTGTATCAACAATAGTTATAATTTTATTCTTATAAATGGCTCCAAAGTAATAAACCTATTTTAATCAGTGTGGAGAGATCGAGTTTTCATTCCATGGGGCCACCACGAAATTTAAGTGAAACTATACAGACCATGATAGAACCGCTGCCACTATTGTTTCGAGACTTCTAAGGTAGCGCCACAACTTCCTCGGCTACGACGGCTAATCACTTAACTCTACAAGGAATACGAGTGCATAGTATTACGATCGAGAAGAATTTCGAATTCGAATTTTCGACAGAGATACAAATTCTGAGGTTCCCTGGAGGCCAATAACCAAGTTTCATAAAATGGTCCGGTTATGTGTGAGGAGCATGAGCAATTAAACGTTTGTTCTAAGCAATACGGAGATACCTACCCCATGGTAGGTAAAATTCCATGTCAGAAACCGTAGTAGATACCCATATAATACTCAAATTTATCTACATCATATATCTAAATGATTTCTGGGATACGCTGCCTCAATAAAAATTAAGCAGCCTCTTCAAGAGTGGTAATCTGGTCATCTTAGATTGAGGGTTACCAACGTCTGCGGTGGAATCGTCCTGCTGAAATCCACTTCTCAAGGAAATCCTCAGGGTCTCTACTTAGACATTAACAATAAACACTTCCCAGGACCTGCGTTTTTATAAAATCACTTCATTGCAATAACCCAATGGAGTCGTTCTCATTACGGTATATTGTTACATCTAACCTTTTGGTACAACCAACGGGCAATATACAGTTCTGGTTTTTAAGGTTGATGTCCACCATATGACAAATCGAATCCTCGCCTTACGGCGCAGAATTTAGTTCTCGGCGGCATTGCGGTTAGTCTTGGAGACTCTATTGTAGATCTTCCTAGCACTTCGGTTTCGCCCCTTTCAGGCTTTCCGCGGCATTACTTAACACTTGGAGAGGTTCTGAGAATTATGGTTTAATTTATCTGTCCTCCCACGAGCCTGAGAACCTGGGTTTAGCAGAGACTGCTTTAAATTTACCTGCAGGTACATTGCCATAAACTTACCTTAAGTTCAGTCCCTCAACATTCAGTCCACACGGATCCACTGACCGCGTTCAAGGATTTGATATTTGAGCCAGGGCTGCTCATTCAATAATATTAATGTACAGCTCCAGGAGTACAGAGCATTTTGGATTGTAAGGATTAGATTCGAGAGGAATTCGAAAATTTAGTGGAGCCCCAAAGCTCAACTCCATTTGTCCAGATCGACCTTATTACATTCATGTACATCAGTAATGTGTTAGAAGTTTAGACCATTTGTCTGTAATAGTCGAAATCGGCGTACAGTTTTCTGTCTTTTCAATCTTGCGTAAGGATTTCAGGTTAATCATTTGTCCAAGGTAGCGGATCTGTTCGACAGGGGTAAGAGTAGCATTATGAAATGAAACTGTAGGTCAGTCGGTAGGTTTACGACGAAGGGTAAAGGTGGTTTGATGGGATTTGTTGGTATTTATCCTAATCCTCCAATTACGACACCATTCTTCGAGGGCTGTGATATGGAATTGGAGAGTTTGGGATACAATTAATGGGTTATTATTAACTGTGAGCACACATGTTTCATCGGCATAAGTTGTAAGGCTAGTGTTAGGATTGGTTGGAATGTCAGCTGTATAGACGGTGTAGAGGATGGGACCGAGGATACTACCTTGAGGAACACTAGCGGATTGAAAATAGACGGATGAATAGGAACCATTGTGGTTTACTTGGAATAATCTATCAATGAGAAAGGAACGAATGATGAAAAAGTATGTAGGAGGTAGGAATTTACGGAGTTTGTAAAGCTGTCCCGGGTGTCTGTAAAAGACTCCCGCGCAGTACATTCCGCGCTCCAAAGAAGACGAGACTACGTCCACCACATGATGACATTGCTGGATAGTAGAGTGGGATGTTCTGAATCCAAACTGGTGATCAGGGATTATATGATTGGAATCTAGGATGGAGTATAGGTGGTTCAAAATGAGTTTGTCAAGGATTTTGCTCATGATCGGTAATAGTGAGATAGGGCGATAGGAATATTCATACTTAAATTTTTTGAAAGTCATTACTTTTAGCATTAAGAGAGTTGTTATTCTTTCACAAGTTTCAATCATTCTTCTTTGTAAAGAATCAAAGTCTTTGACCGGGCTTTCACAGAAATTTTTGTTAATGTTACTCCAAATAAAACATCTAGTGCTGTAAGATCTGGAGAACGTGGCAATAATACATGTACAGTAACGTTCGGCCACTGCTGCTTCTGAAGAAAGATTCCTAGCCTTTTTTTAGCACAGTGTAGTCACTTTGAGCAACATTTAATATGAACGTTTATATTTCATATTTTAAATGGTTGTAATAATTATTAATTTATTTATTATAACCGAAATAATTCCTAACAATGAATAGTTTTAGACGTCTAAAACTATTCATTGTTGGACCTCCACGGTCTGTAATGCCTACAAAAAAAAATAAATAAATAAAAAGTAATAACAAAACAGAGACTAGGAAGAGAGATTAATAGACATTCTTACATACAGAATCAACAACATCTTCATTTGATACAAAATGAAAATAAAAAATCAGAAAAAAATAAAACAGAACTAACCCATATTCTACAAGAAAAGTTTCCGAGGAAATCTATGTAAATACTGTTTCTATCCTAATTATTTTTAATAAATAAATCTTGATTTACGGACATAATTAACAAATTGTTCTTGTATTTGTTTATTATTTATGAAAATAAAACTAAAACCTTAAAATAGCACATTAAATGTAATTCTTGCCTCTTTTTTGAGGTTTTGTTCCTTTTAATATCTATATAAATTTATACTAGCTGCAAATATTTAGTTCACGACGATTCTGTACAATACATTCAATCTCCTTATCTAAGAAATATTTCTGTTAAATTATATAACACCAATAAATGGTTATTTGAAAGAATAAGTAATCTTATAGTTGATTATAGGGGCAATGATCCTGAGAGGCAGGGTGACGCAAGGAGTTTTTTGGCGGGGGATCGCCTCTTCCCGCCAATCGCCTCCTTATAAACAACATTATCGCTGTAAATAACTTATTTTTTTGTAATTATCTAGATAAACTGTAAATCGCAATTACTGTTCTTCTTGTTAAAAATTTGAAACAGATTAGATCTGCTATGACCGGATAAAACCAGTTGTCTTGAAACTGTTTAGTGGCCAGACTAAACTATTTTAAAGAATTAAATAACCATCGGACGATTCGAGAGGGTTCGTGCTGGCAGAACTTGTTATTGTGAAAGCTGAATGCACATACACAAAACGAGGAGTTTTCAATCATGAGTTTATATATATCCACTTCTGAAAACTAAAGTGGACCACGAGTAAGTAAACGGAATAAAGCAACACAAAATGAATGTTATAATGTCAGTCAGTATTAGTAAAATATACAGAAATAAACAATCATAAGTTTGAATTTCAAAAAATGAAATAATAGATTGTAGGGAGATGGTCCGCGTGGCGGTTAATAAAGGTACAAAATTGAAGAAAAAAGGTATTTAATGTTAACCAACATTTCGAAGGGCTTCGTCAGGGCTGATTCAGATTTGTTAAGTCTTCTACCTACAATCTACTTCTTAAGGTCAACTATTTTCTTCCAATATGAAGTACCAGATGCATTTGGATAATAAAACAATTAAATAAGAAAAATGCATTAACACACAAAACAAAAAACAAGCAGTAAATGATAAAATAGACATCGGAAAGGTAAGTACTCTTTGTACAGAGATAATAAGTGAAATAGTTTAAAAAAAGTTTAATTACCAAAATAATGGCGATAAACTTTCATAGAAACAATGGACCAAAGAGAATATAAGGTATATGAAAAAACCACACAAGGATAACATCTATGAATTTCAAAGATAATTAACTATGAAGTATAAAATGATATATACATATACTAGGGGCAATTAATAGTGATAAATATATTTTAATTGTAGGTACAAATATGATATAATTTCAAACATTTCATAATTTCAGAAAATATATAAAAATGATTTTTAAAAAGTGAACATTTAACAAATACTCGAAATACAAAAATGTAAAAAATATATATTGAAAGTAAAAATACAAGAACGAAGAAAAAAATAAATCTAATGATCCGTATAACATATGTAAAATTATCAAGAATAAAAAAAACACGAATTTAGGCTATTTTTCTATAAAATTAGTAATATAAATATATTAAATTATATACATACGAACAATTAATAGATGATGAGTACCACCACATAATTATTAATATAAGAATCAATGAGAAATTAATTAAGTATTCAGGTAATGTATTAGCTAAGAGGAGAAACGTCAAAGAGTAAAGTTTATTTTTTTTTTATAAATTAAAATTCTACCACTAGAACTTATTCAGTATATTTCGAAATTTAAACGTAACCCTGTCAAATAAATATTATAAATCAACAATTAGTAAACCTTAATTGGTCTCCTGGAGCTACCATAATAATTTTCCAAAAATGTATGAATTAATTTAATAGGAAACTACACAAATATGAAAGAAGGAAACTGTGTGTGGTATTTACCAAAGCTTTATTTCACATAACCTAACAAGTATGGGTGGAATCTTCTTTCAGCTTCCAATGCTTTTTAAATGAGCACACCTTAACGTAAACAAGAAAATTCGACATAAGCTATATCAAATAATATGTAAAGTATAAACAATATAAATAAAATTAAACATAAACAGTGTAATAAGTAATGGTAATTATAAATATCGCAGTCTTTTCACGATGATTAAGTAGTAGATCTTTCCATATAAAGATTATTTGTTTCTTATATTGACTAAATATTTTGCGAAATACTTTTCATATTTTCAAAACCTTAGGGTTCTTTTCATTCCTTGATGTAAGCAGTCACATTTTGGATCTGTGGAGATTAGTAAGATGTATAGGAGTTTTGTATATTCCAACTTTTCAAATTTTAGAAAGAAGACGTGAAAGAACAGGCATTATCTATCTTTATTTTCTCCAGAAATTCGTTTTTTTCGGATATTGTAGATACCATACACTTATGTTTCTCTACGTATTAAACTAATTTTCCGTAATATCTACATTAATAAAAACAATAATCTTCGTTTATTCTGGAACTACTACCTTTACAATACTATTACACGAATTGAAAAGAGGTTTTACTGCCTTCCTAGTGTATAATACAAAATGTTATCAATAAAAATGAAATTATATAACATCATAAAATATAATAGAAACTGGATACAAAAAAAAATCTGAATACCAAAAAAAATCAAACCACAATAATTGACGAAATATGTAAAATAAAAATAAAATTGCTAAAATAAAACTCAATATCATATGATAAATTATAAAGTGACTAACATCTAATAAAATAAAATGAAATAGAATATTTATAATAGTCTAAAAGAAGAATATGTTATTCTTTTTTATTTAATATTAATCAAAAGAACAAATAACTTTCTAGGAAATAAAAACTGTAATAACATAAAATTTATAAATAAATAAAAAGGAAAAAAAATCCTATAGCAATCATTACATTACTGCTGCTACCTAATATACATTCTATTCTTTAGGTTTTTTTTTCTCTCGAAAGACGATTTTTTTTTTTAAATTAATAAATTATGGAAGATTAATTAAAGTTACGTTAATTTCAATTACAGTGTGTAATAAGATTGTTATTTAGAAATTCTAAATGTTTTATAATTAAGATGCCGCTAGAGTGGGATAAAATTCAATTTCGAAAGATTCTGAGCCAATTTGATTTTTAAAAAGTTAAATTTAAACACAAAACGTAACAAGAAAATAAATAAAGACTTAAACAGGGCAGATATAATCTGTGGGTTAAAAAAAAAAAAAATACAAAAAAGAGTAGCGACTCATCCCAGACCGGGGAACGAAATGACAAAAGGCCCGGCGATACATTAATCAGTGGATACATAATACACGGAATACATAAATTCGTTGCGACTGGGTGTTTGTGCCGGAGGGGGAGGGGGTTCACATAAAATACTTCCCTTTTATAGCAGGACTGGTAGGGGCATCTATTTTTTTGTGACGTCGTTGCGAGCCATAATTCGTGCAGTAGCTGTCCGGGGGATATGCGCCAGTCATTAGCTAAGTGTGAATTATACTTCCATTAACCGAAATATGGGATTCTACTTAGTGTTTGCTACGGCCCTGTGGTGTGTCACCATTCGATCAAGGAATGTTCTATGTCGGTTATTTATTGAGGAATAGTTATCAAACAAGGCTGCAGTTGCGAGACCTGCCAATGTTCCTTCTGAATTCTCTGGAATCTGAAATTTACTGTCTAAGGAGAGATCAGCAGACGTATAATTTCTTACTACTTAAGGCTTTATTTCCCCCATAATATAAGGTAAAGAATGTTTGGTGATAGGTTTTTACTTTATTTTTTTCAAGAGAGAAATTTTATTGAGTACCCAACTGCATTGAGTTGCTACATACAAAGCATACTTACAAGTAATTATGCAAACAATTGTTTATTCTTAAACCTGTAGTATAGACAATTTATATAAAATAAATGGAAGTAATCATAAGATTTTTTTTGGTATTTTTGCTTCCATTATTTTTCTATTTATCTCTAAATAAAATATTCTCCTTTAACCTAATACATTTCCCTTTAAGAAATATAAGATAAAATAACAGTCATCAACTTAAAAAGTAAAAAGTTTAAATATAGCAACAGTATATAAAATAAATCTGTACTGCAACAAACCATAAAGATCAGGGGAGCAGCACTTATTAATACAATACAGTTACTAGACCACCGGTTGTGCAGGGAGGTGATTTGGTCAGAATCACTCTCGATCACCAGATTTTTCACCAACTAAGAAACGGATACCAGGATCTAAATACATGCTTACGAGAAAATGTATTAGAATAATGATAATAAATAAAAAAATTGATGAATATAATAAGTGATAATTATAAAAAGAAATAAATATAAAAAGGTAAAAAATATTTTAAAAACGTACGTATAAAGTGTTAAAAATATAAATAATTTTTTATTCTTGTTTTTCCAGAGATTTGGTATGGTGTTGAAAGTTCTTACCTTTCCAACGCAGAACGTTTTCGAGCTCTTATAGAAGAGAACTTAAATGAAGAAATGTAAATTTTTATACGGCGAACAGACATTGAATAAACCTCTTGGTGAAAATTGATAAAAATGAATGAGAATCATTTTCCAAACAGTCAAGAAGAAAAGAAGTCGAGGAATACTATCCCATAGGTTACATTAAGTCATCAAATATAATTCAAATCCTTACTATCTAAAAGCCAAAATCTTCTATACTTTCTAACAAGTCCATTGCAAAATGATCTAAAATGAACTTAATGTTCAGTCCGTTACTAATTATGAAACAAATACCTAACCTTAAATACAAAATATTTACTCTTGATTTCCGATCGATAACTTATTTGTTCAGAATGAAGTCAGGTATTTAAAAATTAAATTTGTAAATAATTACTAAAATTATTATTGTAACTTAAATACATTTTCCTCAGTAAAAGTTATTTTAATATATGAAGATATATAAATCAAGCGATCAGTAACATTTTGTACATAATTATACTTTTATACTAAAGATATAAAACGTTTTTCTGTCTAGCCCAAGTTAAGTTAATTTTTCTTCATATGTTTTAATATTATAGTATTGTTTAAAAATAAAAAATGATTTTTTTGGCAAATTAGTCCAGTATTTGTGCGAAAATGGGGTGTTTCCAGATGTAAGTATGAGTGTATCACCCCAGATGAGGGTATCATTAAACCAAGTGCAATATCAATACTGGACAAAATCAAAACTTTTTCTTTTGATCGGAGTACCAAAATCAAAGCAAAGTATCCATATTTTCACACCCAATATACTTCATATCAATTTAGATTAGAATCAATAAATATTTATGTGGAAATTATGGTTTTTAATAATGTTTAAACGGAAAATTGACTCAGAATTTTTTACCAAAAATTATGCAGTTCTGCGTTGAGGAATAAAAATCGGTATGGTACTCTTATCATTTATTCTTATTTCCATCTTAGCTTCTTTCCGGAGCTAGAGGATTTTTGATGCTACTGATGAATTTTAGTTTTCGATAATGAAAGTCAGGGTCAGAGATATAGACATACAATAATTCAATCAAAATAGACGCAAATCATTATATACTTACTGAAGACATTTTTTCTATAGAGTAGGTACTATTATATTTTAATGAATGGAATATGGTCCGGGTGCGGTAAAAAAAAAACTCAAATAGTAGATAATTATACTATTTTATTGAGCCAACGTTTCGCCCCACGTTGCAGGGCTTCGTCAGCGCTAAAAAAGATAATAGCATAATTATCTACTATTTGAGTTTTGTTTTTACCGCACCCGAACCATATTCCATTCATCTATACACACGGTCAATCAATAATCTTCCAGTATTACATTTTAAATTACAAAAAAAATAAAATTAAAAAATTATAGATATATCGACAAAAATATTTCAGTATCGGGATAACCCTAGTGCTTTCTGATTTTTCTAACCTTCTTTCAGAATTCGATGATTATTTAATACGAGACGCCTCCCCTAAAAATTATCATAGTAATTAATTAACGAATCCATAGCAATGAAGGTAAATTTACCTATAAATCTACTGATACTCAAAGGCTTTAATTAAAAAATGCAGAATCAATCCAAACGGTAGATTGGTTTTGGATCCCACTCAAACGAGTTAAATACACGGAACATTTGTTTATTTTTTGATAAGCAGTTATGTTATTTATGAAATGATGACATATTTTAAACAGAACACTGTATATTTTATTTTATTCAGTATATTTTCCCTTCGGATGGGATGGTTTAATTCCGCATTAAATGGAATCCAGGCTAAAAGAAAAAAAAAACATTTGAAATGTGTTCTGAACGCTGCATCATCTAAAATATTTAAGTCAATTTATATTATTACTTTTATATTAGATTAAATTTATTTCAACTCAATTGAATCATTTTGTTCACTTTTTTTTTTTTATTTATCACCTGACAAATAATTATTATTTTTAATATTTGTATTTATTTTTTTTTCAGTTTGTGTGAAGTCTGTATAGCATAGCTCTGGCATGTGACAAGCAGACAAAATAATCTAAATAAATAAATGCTAAACGCTTCATCAATTTTAATATATGATAAAATATTTTAGTTTTTATTACATTTTTAGAGAAATATTATTGAAAATGAGAATTACTAACCCGAAACATAAAAATATATAAAAAGTGATTCGCACCGGGGTTCGAATCCCGCTCTGGCAGATAATTGTTACCGTAGCTGTGAGTCAACCAAGTGAGTTCTGAAGCCTTCCTGTGGTCCACTCAGCCTCATGAAGTGGATACCCTTGATTGGGGAAAAATCTGGCGGTTGAGGGTGATTTATAAAAAATAACCTGCTTGTAGAACCGTTGTCCTGAAAACAGTACTTTCTTTTGGAAGATTGTTGATTGACCGTGTGTATTAATGAATGGAATATGGTCCGGGTGTGGTAAAAAAATATTATATTTTTAGTATAAAATGGTATACTAAAAATAGTATACCCATTTACTATTTGAGTTTTTTTTTACCGCACCCGACCATATTCTACTTGGGCTGTAGCGGTCAACATTATTATTATAAAATCGAGTAAGTGGTTAATGTAGTCTCGTCTTCATTGGAGCGCGGAATGTACTGCTCGGGAGTC
>NW_027110400.1:905146-915372 GCF_000696795.3 Halyomorpha halys
AGTGTTTTTGGAGTTCTATCAATGGGTAGATTCTCCACATGTTTATATCGTGTCATAGTATCACTTTCACCATGTATATATGTATACAGTTATAAATAACAATAAATAAATTATAAAAAAAAAAATCGCTAAATTATTATTATTTAATAATGTATTATATAGGTAAATAAAGTATACTTTTTTTAAACTGAGTGTCAAATAGATAACTATGTACAATTAATTTCGGTTCGGTAGGAATCTAGTTATAGAAAAAAAGATAATTTATTTTTTAAAAACGACAAATTTATAGTGTAATTTTCACAATTTCGGGTTGAAAACTTTTGAAAAACTAAAGTGCCGTTAAGAACTTTTTAAAAAATCATTAGACTGAAAAATAACATGCTTTTCTTTGGCTATTAATTTAAGATTACAACTAACTGCATTGGGCATTCAACTAAAAGTCATGTATAGGGTAGTCTAAACTACTCATTAGAAGCACTGCAGTAACAGATTTGTTTTTAAAGACTTCGAGGTCATCTTCAAAACACTGGAGGTTAATACAGAATAAATTGCGAAAAAAATCTAAAAGGTAACAGATTTGTAGATAATATTGAACGAATTGATGTTTATTTTAGGCTAAAGCTGCAACATTGATAATTAAAATGTTTTTGTGTATAACTTTGATATGATATAATTAGATGAATTGAGGATTTTAGGAAGGGTTTATAATTGTAAATATTGGACCCCCATGGATTAAAAACATGTATCTTAATAAGCTTGATTTTACACAATTAATCAATTGACCAACAAAAAAAAATCAAATAAGAATTAATAATGAAGAATAAAATCACAAACCAAAAACACATAAGAAAACTCAATTTTTGATTTTTAACGATTATTTAAAAATGAATAATACCGGGTTATGAGTTTTTGATAAAGTTGAATGGAGATAAAAAAATCAAAATCGCTCTTAAAGAATATGGATACAACATATAAAAAATTGTGATGTTCTTCTGAACTTGTGTGAAAGATTTACCTTTTTGTTTGCACTGTGATGTGCAATAGATATTAAGAAACTTTAAGTTATAACAGAAAATAGCTGGACATCATATGTTCACGAAGAAAGGCTTTCAAATACTTGTAGGAACAATCTGCAATTTAAAAAAAAAAATCTTGCTATTCTGTAAAATATTTTATAATTGAAAATTGGATGATACTTTCTTATGTATATAGTACTTTTCCCAATTATCAAACTTCATACTATTGTCAATTATTATGTTTTAAATTGGTCAAAAATATCATAATAACTATACACCATGATTGTCAATAAATGGCGTTGAATAGAACAATAAACTAAGAAAAAATAAGGATAAAAAATATCCTCGTAAAAAAAATAAATAAATAACAATAACATGGTAATTAATTAATTGGCAACGTCATTCTAAATTTTTTATCTGAGGCGTAGAAAATAATACTAATCTATTATTAGTAACAAAGGATACTTATCTAAATACAAAAAAAAAAATGAAGAGTTGGTAAATGAGGGCTGTGGTTGACCTACATTTGATAACGGCGTTAAGAAAAATCAACCTCATCAATTGTATATCACGTTGAGGACAAGTGTAATCAGATGTGATATGTATACTTAGTGCGTCACGATATACTTAAAATTTAAAAAATATCCCTGATTAGACATTTATTAATTTTAATTTCTGATAAACATTTACTACTAGAAAATACACATTCAACAAAAAAATACACTCATCTTCTCTTCTTATCAAAATGCCCGTATACACTAAAAATCAATAGTTTTGGATAAATAAATTAACTCATTATTTATAACATATAGCGATAGTTATTTATATACTAATCTCGTCATCAATCACACGAAATACTTCACCGAATAATATTAGAGTAACATAATATAGAGTAAAACTTTATTAAATAACAAATTTACTGTTGTTTACTTGTGCATTGTATTTTCATTATTGATCGAGTGCTTTTGAAAGATAATGTTCAGTTAAATTAAATTATTTATCTGTTAATAGAAACTTATCTGCGTTATTTTGTATTTATTTTATATTACTCAAATGTACTTTCATCTGCTTATTAAGTTTAAAAACTAGACTATGCAGTATTTTAACTTAATTTGTATAATTTTTACATGAATTTTCCTGAATATGAAATATATGATGGTAGGGGAAAATATTACGATTGTGAAAAATTTAGAAATTGAGTTTTAAGGGAAAACACACATTTGAAGGTTCACCAAGTCCAAATAACGAAGTCTCGCTAAAAGGCATGCTAAGTATAGGGAATACCGGGTTGAGGAAAAAATTAAATTAATTTGAATAGACATTGTGTGTATTTATTATTGGTATTTGCCGACTCATAAATAAATGGAGTCGTCTTCCAGCTGGGGGCAGTAACATTAAGGGTCAAGGCTAAGCGATAGAGATAAGCGGAAGAACATAAAAGTGTTATGGAAATAAAAAGAAGCCGCCCGATGCATACAGTGGAGTCTAACGTTCCACCCCCTAAAACAAGATTAGCCAATGAAATGGCTGGAAGGAAAGTAGAGGAGAGGATAAGAATTCTAACAAGGGAGAAGCATTATGGAGAATCAGAAGTAGTACAGTTGAAGAGGAGCAAAGGAGGATCCGAAGACATTACAGAGGACTAGGGAAGCAAGTCCGATAACAGGAGCCACTAGACCTGAACCCAGAGACCCAACACATATAAGATAAATAATACTACTGAGCTGTCATTTTGAATGGCATATTAATTACGTGAGAATCGATAGAATAGCAATGGTACCCAGTATTCTCAATCTAATAGCATATCAAATAAACTTAAAGTATAGTCAATATGTATATTATGCTCTCTCTTCTTTCAATCATGCCTCAGTTTTAAATATAACTTAACACTAACCGGACTTGATTTTATTGTTTGAACACCATGCATGGCACCTGATTAACATAGGCTCGTTAATCGCTGAACACGACAACCATTTTAATACAAAGGAAAGGAAATTCAATGATTAATTATACACAACAAAGCAAGGGGGTCTGTGCAATCTAGTTCTTGGTTAAAATACATAAGTAATACATTTCTAGGGAGTCGTAGGTCGCTTCCAACAAGGTACCTATAGAAATAGAAATAGAAATACACAAATAGATAGTAAAATGCTGTTTCTGGAGCCTCCATCAGGTGTAGGAACGCTGTTATCCAAAAACGTAGCAGGTATGACTGTGAATAAACATTTAAAAAAACGAAAAGTTGTATGAAACTGAAATTACTTATTTATTTATTTAATGTGATTTACAACTGTAAAAATAATAAATATAATAAG
The DNA here is from genome assembly GCF_000696795.3 of Halyomorpha halys. NCBI lineage: Eukaryota > Metazoa > Arthropoda > Insecta > Hemiptera > Pentatomidae > Halyomorpha > Halyomorpha halys. The sequence continues at coordinate 908,478 of NW_027110400.1, forward strand.
TAAATATGTTGTATGTTTCATTTACACTTAAAAATCTTGGGAAGGAACCACCCATTGGTGGTACTTCAAGCATTCATTTAAATTAGAAGGTCCCGTGGCCTTCTTTTCAGACGCCTCGGAGGATTATCACGGATTTTCAAGGAGGAAAGATTAAGAATTAATGGGTTAGGATGGGTAAGAAGTTTGGAATTTGGTAATGGAGAGTTAGAATAGAAATGAATGAAGGATACAACTAGTCCAAATAAAATGAAACTATAGAAAGAGCGTGGACAACGGAGTTCCTCACTAAGGCTAATAACTTCCAATTATTATTATTATTTTTTTTTGGAAAACAGATGAAAAGTGATTTTATTTTATTAATGGTTGAGGATCTCCAAATGAAATGTGGGATTTGAAAGAGAGAAAACAGTTTCGACTCGCAAAAAGCCCTTCTTTAAAACAAACCTAATTCATGCGCCTAATATCAAATAAAAATATAAAACCTAAATCATCATTGTCAACGCTTTAACTAAATTTGAAGAGGATGTGAAGATGAAAAGTTGAGAATATGTTTGAACATGACTAAATTTCTTCTCAAATGACTTTTAAAGATACTATGAAAAATTTATTATTTTGGGGCAAATGAAAACGAAAGTAAATAGTTTATCAACACGTAAAGTGGATATTAAGATGCGTTTACGCTAAACATGCTACTTGCAACATTGTAAAATTTTAATATAATATTTGTCATTACAATTTTTGTCTTCTGTTTACACCAAATAATAGGGAAATATTAGCATTGCTATGTCTAACATAAATGTCTACAGTTCACATGCTCACATTTTTTTTTTTTTGAACAACCAGATTTTATTGTCAAAAAATAAATATGAGAATTTTTTTATACAACGAGTATTAGCCCACACTAGTCCATATTATTAAAACGTTTGTGTAGACAATATGTGTAAAGTTGTCATAACAATTTTATATGCTGGCAAACGCAAATGAGGACACTTTTTTCTGCTTTAGCTTATTATTAAGATGCATTATATTCCTCACCTACATGTTCCACTTGTTATACAAATAGTACACAGTCTGTTTTTAATAAAAAACTACCACACTTTAAATTTAAAACTTTTATAAATTGACTAAAAGTGTCATAATTTGAAAATAACATTAGAATAATTATACGTAAATATGATACAGTTTAATGTTTGATTATATTTCTGAAGTGGTGTTGAGCTAGGAGCACTGTGGATACAAGCAATTAAACTACAATTTCATTCTTTTAATTATTTATATGTCGACTATTCGTCATCAGTTTGAAAATGCGAATAAAAGCAGCCCATAAAAATTAAAATGAGTAAAGGGAGATACATCAAACGGTGACTATGGATATAGAAAAGAGAATAAAATTAACAAAAGAGTTTAAGAAACTAAAATTCAAAGAACCTCTAAAATTAAGGTTTACAAAATGGTTTTAGTATAAACAAAAAATTAAATAGATTTTCATTCAGGGGAGGGATAATTTATATCCCATGGATTGCACGATAACAGAAATGCAAGAATAAAGAACCAAAATTTTACGAAGTAATGAAAATCAGCTACTAGCACATTTTATGCTTGAGTTGTTGTTAAATTTTTCTAATTGAAGTTCACTAAGGTAAGAAAATATCCAGGACTGGAATCGACCTCTATTACTGGAATCATAAAAGACTCCTAATGACCCATTAAGGCATAGGGACCTCCCACGGAGTTGCAGTCATTTGTGCCTCAAGCGGTAACTGTACATATGGAATTGAGGATCCAAGATTTTAGGTAATAAGAAGCTCTTCCATGAAAGCATTAAATTACCAAGTGAATGTGTCTTTATCTCCCATAATGATCTAGAAGTAAATTGATGACGAAATTTGGTATACAAGGACTTGAGCAGTCTAATGGATTAGTACATCTATGATGTCGAATCTGTGATGGATGGATTCAATATTTAAAAAATATAATTTTTGGAAAAGCTTAAAACTCCTAAGGTACATCCAGCCTATATAAAGTGGGAATTTGAAATTAGAGGAAAAAAACCTTATGGTTAAGTCTGATTCTAACCAAAGCACCTGCTTACACATCCTTTAGTGAGACCCTTGTAGTGATACACATGTTTCAAGTGAACGTGTATGTATTAATAATTGAAAAAAAAAGAAGAAGGTTATAATTAAAACTAAAAAGTAATATAAGCAGCGACATAATAATAACGTATAAACTGATTACACAGATAACGTAGCAATTGATAAAGTAATTAATGATAATGAATTTTAATAATTTAACCATTAACTTTTTTATCTCATTATTTTTAATCCTTGATAAAAAACAATAAAGTCAAAACAATGGCATTTAATAAATAGTGTAATGCAATGGTTTGAGTTAGGAATTCAACCAGTAGTTAATATGCTAGTTCTCACCTCACGCAAATAATAATGAGAATGGCCAAAAATCATTAATCCACAAACTATGTTCAAATAAATATTTTTATTAATTGATTTTTATTCAAAGTAAGAAAGAATAGAGTAATAATAAAAAAGTAATATATACCAATAGTATAACGTGTTAAATAAAATTATATATAATAGTATCATATGTAAAATAGTACAATTATTAGTAGTAATAATATAAATATTACACATAATGCTGTAAAAATATAGTAGTAGTAAATTATAACAACATCAATGTGATATTACAGTGGTATAATCGGCTAATGAAAATTTGTCCGAACAACTATAAATCAATTTATTTGAGCAAATTTCATGCAAACTACTCCTTCGAAAACAAACATCATAAACTACTTTATATCTCATTAAAGTAGCTTTAATTTGAGACCTAATAGTTATCTGTACGTCACATAGTTCCTGGGATATTGATTTATCAAAATAAATTAACTAACTACTAATATTTCAGTAAGCTCCATACAACATTTTTATGAAATGTTGCTTTTTAAAAAGATATATCTTGAGAACTATTGAACGTAAATAGTTCTATTAGGGCTTACATTTTAGCAAATTTACTCTACTTTAAATGATGCTCCCTTATATTTTTATTGTTGTAGGTACTTTAATAATATAATGATATAACGCTCCGAATAAAAAATTAATTATTTTTAACGTTTTGAAACAGCCGCCATTTTTATTCCCCTTACCTATACTAACCTTCCTTACCTATAGGTAAGGGTAGATAAAAAGATAGTAGTAGTAAATTATAACAACATAAATGTACTATTTCAGTGGTATAGTAATATTTTGGGATATTAAATGAAATATACAATTCCTTTGTTCAGAATCTTAATCGCTCGCAAATTTATTAGAGTGTAAACTTAAATCAAATTCAATTTTTACTTGAGTATCAATGCCGCAATCCCGTCTCTTATTGTACGGGGTGATTCAGGAGGAAATGTCACTAGTTCGGAAGAATTATTTTATTATTGTCAGAATGATGTCCATATCTAAAAATAAAAGTTTTATTTGGTATTTTTCCTGTAGTAAATATAGTTCTGTTATAGTGAATGGTGAATAGGTATGTATCTCTTTACGACCATCTTTATAATTATTATTTCATAAATGTATTTTTTAAATTAAAATTATTTTATTTTTGCTATTTCTAGTCATATATTTAAAAAATTATTTAGGTATATGCCTACATACTTTTTTTTTCTTTTTTGGCCAAGACTCCCATTGGAGTCCTATACTGCCTAACCATAGTTGGGGGTCAAAGTTCTTCATTTTGTGGGACCGCTACTCAATGAAAAAAGTCAACGCCCCAGGCCGGATCCCAACCGGCACCGCCAATGGACATCAAATTGGTAAGACTGTGTCCTAACCACTGAGCTACTTATACTAACAGAAAAGTTAGATCCTATTTGTATAGCTAATTCTATACTATATTAATTTATACAATTAATAAATAATTGTATTCGGTATTTATTGTTGACAAAAATAAAATAAAATGTATTTAGTTCATAATATTAAACTGCTAATAAATGTACTTTTGTCTTTGATGATGGAGGTATAGATCACAAAGTTGATCCAAAAAAGTATTAAGGATGCTTTTACTAAAAAAATCGATAGGAAAATTCATTCAAGCATTGAAATATATACATCGTAAAACGTCCTTGTGCTTAATGAATGATATATTTACATTTTATTTATTTTTAATTTCCTTATTAAGAGGTAAAGGTGGATGTAAAAATGTCATATTTAGAAAATAAAGTATAATAAAATATTATTTAGTAATTTATGTCTGTTTAACGTTATACACCCATTTGTTATTATATCTTTTATTTCATTTGGCTAAAAGGTTTGTGAATTTACATACACCTCGAGGTAGAGGGTAATAACTATTATCTGAAAGCTACTCACCATCAGCGATAAAATTTGAAGTTATTACTAAATATAAAGCTATTTCACAATTTTTTTCACTTTATTTTTTAATAGTAGCATTGTTATGACATTCATCCTTTGAAAATTATAATAAATAAACTGTAAAATTTTTGGACGAACAATAAAACCATTCCAAAGGAATAACACTTTGTTTGCCGTAAGAGACATTTCATAGGGGAAAATATCAAAACTAGAACAAAAATTAACCTTATCCAGGCATTGGTACAAAATAATGAACTCTTATTGATGTGAAATATTGATTTGTTGATAATATAATGTAGTAACAAGTTTTGTTTCCATAACAAACTTTAATTCATAGTAGTAATATTATTGAGAAAAATGAAAACCGTGAAACAGATCCCGCTGGATTATTTTGGCATGGACCCAGTCAATATCAATTTATAGAAGAAAATCTTGATTTTCTTGAATTAATCAAATATTAATATATATGTATATATATCACATTTCGACTAATGATTGAGATAGCTAGGTAAAGTTGGTGGGACTGGACTAAATATTTGATAAACTGGCATCCCCTTAATTACTGGTATTTCCTCCTGAAAAATCTTGTATTTAAATTAATATATAATTTTGTTTTACTTTTTAAAAAATCTTCTCGATCAATCATGTTTCCGAGCCATATTAATTAAGGCATAGTCAACCATCTTTGTTTTGAAAATGAAAAAATCAATTTAATCAGTTAATTTGGGTAAATCAAATTTCTCAAAATACGTTATGCTTGGGGCGAATTATCTGTTTTTGTTTAATTCCATTAAACTTGTAAACTTCAAAGTAAAGGTTAGAAAAATTAAGGACAATTAGGAATATGTAATGAGAAAGTACTTTTACATAACCAATCATTAATATTTCTAAAAAGAGCTATTTTAATATTATTCCCATAAATAATAGGATAGAAATGAATGAGGGATACAACAAGTCCACATAAAATGAAACAATAAAAAGAGCGTGGGCTGCGGAGTACTAAGGCTAAATTCTCCCAATTATTATTGGAAAACAGATGAAAAGTGATTTCGTTTCATTAATGCTTGAGGAACCCAAATGAAATGCGGGGTTTGAAAGAGAGAAAATAGTTTCAACTAGCAAAAAGCTCTTCTTTAAAACAAACCTAATTCATACACAAATTATCAACCCTTTAACCAAATTTAAAGAGGATGTGAAGGTGAAAAGTCGAGAATATATTTGAACATGACATTTAAAGATACTATGCAAAATTTATTATTTTGGGGCAAATGAAAACGAAAATAAATAGTTTATCAACACATAAAGTGGATATTAAAATCCGCTTACGCTAAAAATGCAACCACCAACATTGTAAAATTTTAATAAAATATTTGTCATTACCATCTCTGCCCTTTTTTTACACCAACTAATAGCGAAATATTATTAGCATTCAAAGTAAAGGTTACACAAAATGAAGGAGAGTCAAGAATATCTAATGAGAAAGTATTTTTATATAACCAATCATTAACATTTTTTAAAAGAGCTATTTTAATATTATTCCCATTGGATTGTTTAGCACAGTTGTATCGAAGGTATAAGTCAGATTTAGAAGACTTCACTTGGCTACAATACTACAACTGGTGATCACCTTAAAAGTCTATGGATCGTAACATTGGACATAACAGCACTTAAAAAAAATTATATATTTCATTTTTAAAAGTTTATTAGATTATCATTTTCATTCTTAAATTTTAAGATCTTAACAATACTGATAAGACTCTGCAAATCTTCTATAAATATATTATCGAAACGTACAGGAGATAACGAATTAAATGTGGTTCTGCAATTAAAATTTGATTAAGATATCATTAAAAAAAAATGCTTGCGTCAATCAGATCTTCCATCATAAAGTGTGTAAAATCGATAGTAAGAAGACACAATATGTATTAAGTAGGTTTTTATTGATTGTCAGTGTTTATGTATATAAATTATGTGTACACACATACATAAAAAGAAATAACTGTTTATAAGAAGAAATATACACAAATTTTATATAAAAAATAAAAACTTGCATCTACAGTTTATATAATGTATTCACATTTAAGATTTTACGGAATTTCCCAGTTTTAAATCACAAAAATATTCAAATATTAACAACTGAAGTTGCTAGAAAGATGTTTGATTAATCATATTAAATCGTATTGTATTTACATTAAATTAATTTGGCTAGAATAATCTTAAGGTGAACATGAGGCTAATGAAACTCATTTTCCATGACACGCATTGTGACTTTTAAGCCGAAAGAAATTTCCAATAGTTCCTCTAACAGTTATATCCAAATTCATAAAAAAAACATTTGAATAAATTCATCAAAATCAATTGGCAACATTCTGGTGAAATTCGCCACGGCTCCTAGTTTTAATAACATCCAAAAAAAAATTCCAACTACAAAGGAACTGCTTCAGCAATCATGCAGCCACTCACCCCACATGTATCAATATCGGTCATGGTGAAACAAAAATATTTCTCGTCTAAAA
>NW_027110400.1:916758-918737 GCF_000696795.3 Halyomorpha halys
TATATCTCATGTTTCCTGAAATGAATTTTTTCATAAATCAAAAAGTTTATCCGAAAATCAAGAAATCAACATTTTGTAAATTTATTTTGGCAACTTTCATGAAAACTACTAATCCTTTGAAGATAAACGTCACAATCTAGTTAATAGTGCATTCATCTAGATTTGAGTGCTAATAGAAATCTGTACGTAATGATTCCTGAGATATAGTAGTCCCAAAATAAATTTTCCGACTATTTAGTTGTAGTTATTTCGTTATGAAACGTTGCTTTTTAACAGTTTGCTTAACAACTGTATCTCGGGAACTACAGACAATAAGCAGCTCTGTAAGGGCTCATATTTTAGCTAATTTACTCTACTTTAAATGATTTTTCTAGTGTTGTGGCAGTTTAAGATAAAAAGCTCCGAAAGAAAAATAATTTTTTGCAATAGTTTAAAAATGCTGCCATTTTTTATTCACCCAACTATACTTGATAGACTCATCAATTTTGACAAGTAACATAGTTTTCATTAAAATAATCAAAAATTGGGGTGAAATAACTGACTTTTTTTCCATACGGCTCTTGTTGTTTTATACCACCATTTCCCTGCCTTTAACTATTGAGGATACTGAATTTTATTTTTAATTATCAGTACTTTTGTAAAATTATTTCTAATCACACGGTGCGGCCTGGCATTACAGCTACTGAGGATACACAGTTATTTCGTAATTGCTGAAATTAATCAAATATTTCATTAGAGACGGGCTACGGCAGCCATTACTATTTCAATTGTTCAAATGCGGTTGTTATACCAATTGCCTTTAATTAGACTAAAAAGTAAAGAAAGTCCGCTTTAATAATTAACAAATAATAACTACCTCAAAGGGGGTAGTTACAGTTTATTTCCACGCTATTGCATCAGTCTTATTTATAAGACAGAACTAATCAATGAAAATTGTTGGCTGTATTGAGTTCAAGTTATAAAAAAATGAATTTATAACAACATTAATTTTATTTACGATAGATAAAAAAAATATTTTTATGCTACTTACTGGACATTGAATATATATACAAGAGAATGGTTAGAATTGTTGTCTTCTAGAAACTTTTGAACTACTGAACTAATTTACACGTTCTTTTTTTCAAAATGGACGTGCTGTAAAGTACTGAGATCCTTTATGTTCTTTTTTTGTCTCATTTTATTCTGGATATGCGATATCAATATCAAATGACTTCACTTGGTGAAACCAATACAATACCAAGAAATTATATGCCCACATTTCAGGTTCAACGACATACTAAAGAAAGTATATTTTATGATAGAAAATTATACAAAACACCATGTAAGAATTTTCTTTCCTGACGCAGCGACCACTCTATGTTACTATAAGATTTCGACGGAGACTTGGGTTTTGAGTCAAATAAAAAAAATTCAACTTATAAGTCCTTATTGCATAAGTGGATTCAATTTATGTAACTAAAGCATAAAAATAACAACCTGTACGTAAATGATTTATTTTAATTAAATATAACCACTGATTTAAAACTTTCAATTACCTTAATTTAATCTATATACATCCTTCCATCTCTCTGCAGTGAATATTACAAGAGCCGGGTGGGGGGAGAAGCAGTTATTCCACCCTATTTTTGATTACATTAATGAAAACTATGTATAATTACCAGTCAAAACTGATGAGTCTGCCAAGTACAGGTAGGAGTAATACAAAATGTCGGCTGTTTCAAAATCTTAAAAATTAATGTTTCATTCGGAGCTCTATATCTTGAAAACTACCTACTACACTATAAAATCCAAAAGAACATTATTTAAAGTAGAGTAAATTTGCTGAAATATAAACCCTAATAGAGCTATTTACGTCCAATAGTTCTTGAGATATAGCTTATTAAAAAGTAAAATTTCTTAAAAATCTACTGAAAGATTAGTAGTTAGTTAATTTATTTTGAGAAATCTATATCTCAGGAACTTTGTGACGTATAGATGTC
>NW_027110400.1:918918-921255 GCF_000696795.3 Halyomorpha halys
TTACTATAAGATTTCGACGGAGACTTGGGTTTTGAGTCAAATAAAAAAAATTCAACTTATAAGTCCTTATTGCATAAGTGGATTCAATTTATGTAACTAAAGCATAAAAATAACAACCTGTACGTAAATGATTTATTTTAATTAAATATAATCACTAATTTAAAACTTTCAATTACCTTAATTTAATCTATATACATCCTTAAATCTCTCTGCAGCGAATATTACAAGAGCCGGGAGGACAAAAAGCAGTTATTCCACCCCATTTTTGACTACATTAATGAAAACTATGTATAATTAACAGTCAAAACTGATGTGTCTGACAAGTACAGGTAGGAGTAATACAAAATGTCGGCTGTTTCAAAACCTTAAAAATTAATGTTTCATTCGGAGCTCTATATCTTGAAAACTACCTACAACACTAGAAAATCCAAAAGAACATTATTTAAAGTAGAGTAAATTTGCTTAAATATAAACTCTAATAGAGCTATTTATGTCCAATAGTTGTTGACATATAGCTTATTAAAAAGTAACATTTCTTGAAAATCTACTGAAAGATTAGTAGTTACTTAATTTATTTTGAGAAATCTATATCTCAGGAACTATGTGACGTATAGATCTCTAATAGCACTCAAATTAAAGCTAGTTTAACGTACTATAAAATAGTTTATGACCTTTACCTTTGTAGGAATAGTAGTTTTCATAAAATAAATTGATTTATAGTTGTTCGGACAATAAGTTTGATTTATGAAAAACTTCATTTCAGAAACCATAGGACGTACAGATGTCTGTCAGTACTCAAATTAAAGCTAGTTAAATTTGCTATAAAATAATTTATAACGTTTATCTTTGTAGGCTACTACTCCTACAGGTACCCCCTTTTTTATTATATTAGACAAAATAAATTCATAAACTGTTAATTTCTTGTTGTTCTCGTATAAAATGTTTGATTTTTGAAAAATACATCACTAAAAGCTTATGACGCACATATGTCTGCCAGCACTTAAAATAAAGTAAATTTAATTTACTATAAAGTAAGTAGATAGATATAGAGTTCCGAATGAAAAATTAATTATTTTTAACGTTTTTAAAAAACCGTCATTTTTTATTCCCCCTACCTATACTTGGCAGACTCATCAATTTTGACTAGTAATTATAAATAGTTTTCATTAATGTAATAAAAAATTGGGGTGAAATAACGAACTTTTTTATCCTCTTGGGCTCTTGTACTAGAAGCATTGCAGGGCCTGATGGTAGTTTATACAATCTCGTTAATTTGTTAATTGGTCGTGTAATCATGCCATCGTAATAAAGAGAAAATGATTTTCCTCATAAAACATAATGTATCAGGTATTTCAAAATAACTTTTAAAAAATTCATAATTTTTTTTTATTGTACAATCACATAAATGGAACAGAACGTGTAATAATGTATTTGTTCTTTAATCAAAAGAAAACGGTTAAACATCCGCAACACTTTATCCCGTCACCATTAAACAAAAGGATAACAAAACAATTTTTATCAATCATATTTAATTATTTCAAGTTAACTCTTTGGATAATTCTTTATTCATTTATTTATAAATCAATTATACTTACGTGTCGAATAATTCAAATCAATACATTTCAAGTTCGAACTTGAGAACTACTATGACCTATTTATTTGAAAATTTAGGCATAAAAATAACTGTTACACCTTTGATCAAGGGTTGATTCGAGTCGTAATAGTCCTAGAGCCCAAGAGGAGAAAAATATTCTAATCTAGGAAAACATAAAATAAAACCTAAAATCAATGAATGTAAACAGCTGTTATTTTAGAAAATTTACTCTACTTTATATGATGTTTTATTAAGATTTTAGTTGTTAGTAGTTTTAAAGATATAGAGCTCCGAATGAAAAATTACAAACAGGTACCATTTTTATTCCTCCTTACTAGAGTTGGCAGACTCAATAATCTTCAATAGTAAGAAAATATAGTTTTAATTAAAGTAATCAAAAATTAAGGTAAAATAACTGCCCAGGTTAATAGTCAGTAACGCCTTAGGATCCTTTAGACCATGCTTATTGTTTTGAAGATGAGCCAAAATTAAAACTTTCAATTTCGAAGCTCTTCTTTCGATATTGTACATGTTCTTACTAATGATGAGTCGGATGTGCAGTTTAAAAAAATAATATTTAAAAACCCGTATATGTTCCTTTATAATGAGAAAAAAATAGAGACAAATTATTTATGTGAAAAAAAATATATTGAAAAAAAAAGCAAAAACAGAATGATAATTTCACCTAATAACATTAGTCATAAAGTAATTCATGAGCAATAAATGATTGATTTATGATATTC
>NW_027110400.1:921831-923401 GCF_000696795.3 Halyomorpha halys
AATAATTATGAAATCATAAATCACTTATTGATTGGAATTTAATTGATTTATGTTTGGAAATCCATATAACTCAACTAAAGATCTTATAATACAGGTTAAGAGTGAGAAATTCAACATTTATTCCATCGACCACCCATGAAAATAAACCATTAAAAATAAAATTAGTCCTATATAGTTCAAAACGAGTTGAATCATATAATTTAATCATTATGATGTCATTCCGGTCTTTAAAACATTAAAAAACACGACAAATCATACTAGAAATTTAATACACATGCTAAAGAAATGTTATTTAGTTGTTGGTGTTTATTCATCAGAAAATAATCATCTTTTCCAAATTTTTATATTTTGAAATATGGAAAAAAAAAGGAAATGTGTCCTTTCAATTAATGTGGAAATTTATACCCATAATTAATAAAAATGATTCTTTTTTTTTTTTCTAAAGAAATAAATAAAAAAAAAGTTTTATAGCATACCTTTGAAATTATATTAATCGTTTTATCACAATGAATTAATTAATAACAAAAAATTTACTAAATTTTCAGTTTATTAGTCACTTTGAATGATAGCTCGAAAAATTAAAAAATAGAACATAACAAGCAATTAAATATAAGATTATACTTGAAAAGGGTGAGAAATGGGAATATGTACTAATAATTGCTACTTATATATGAAAATAGAATATCCATCCTCCTACCGCCCTATCTTTCTATTACCGATTATGGGCGAAATCCTCGAAAAACTCATTTGGAAACGCCTATATCCCATCCTAGATTCCAATCATAATACCCCTGATCACCAGTTTGTATTCCGAACATCCCATTCCACTATCCAGCAATGTCATCGTGTGGTGGACGTTGTTTCACCTTCTTTGGAGTGCGGAATGTACTGCGCGGGAGTCTTTTCCGATGTAAAACAGGCTTTTGATCAAGTTTGGCACTCGGGACTGCTTTACAAACTCCGTAAATTCCTACCTCCCACATACTTTCTCAACACCCTCTCCTTCCTCACTGATAGATTATTCCAAGTAAACAACAATGGATCCTATTTATCCCTCTATTTTCAGTCCATTGTTGTTCCTCAAGGTAGTATCCTCGGTCCCAGCCTCTACATCGTTTATACAGCTGACATCCCAATCAATACTAACACTATCCTAACCACGTATCCCGATGAAAAATGTGTGCTTACTGTTAATAATAACCCTTTAATTCCAAATATCCCAAAATCTCCAATCCCATATCACAGGTCTCGAAGAATGGTGTTGTAATTGGAGGATTAAAATAAATTCCAACAAATCCCATCAAATCACCTTTACCCTTCGTCGTAAACCTGCCGACTGTTCTACAGTATGCTTTAATAATGTTGCTTCTACCCCTGTAGAACAGATCCGCAACCTTGGACTACAGCTGGACAAACGATTAATCCGGAATCCTCACACAAAACTGAAAAGACAGAAAACTGCACGTCGATTTCCACTATTACAGTACTAGACAAACGAAATAAACTTTCAATTCATTACAACATTCCAATTTACTACATGCTTGTACTATACCATCATGATATTATTTTA
>NW_027110400.1:927806-928287 GCF_000696795.3 Halyomorpha halys
ACTGTAAAAAGGCAATCGAATGAATATTACTGTAACTACATCAAGCATTAATCTAAGGTCAACTTTCTACACATCGAAAATTGGTAAAGTAATACAAGTCAAAATTTCGACGCATTCTTCAGCATGCAAAATACTAAACCTATTTCGTTCATTTTCTGACTCTCAGAAAGATAGTTGCCCAACTACATATCTTGGTGCTACTTACTGAATGGTGAAAACTCTTTCGGAGGAGTTTCATTTAATTTTTTTCACTATATTTTTCTGCGTACTATTTTATTGTTGTTTAAGTCTTGCTACTATTATTTTTTAATTTATTTAATTGGAGAAGTAGAAATGGGAAAGAAAAAAGGAATGATTTGAAATATTTGTATTTGGTGTATAGACCGAAATTGATTGTAAAAAGAAACTGTAGGGAAAAAAAATTGTTTTCTTTATATCTTATTATACCATGTAATAGTATGAAATGTATATATGTCCGATT
>NW_027110400.1:929147-934204 GCF_000696795.3 Halyomorpha halys
GTGAAATAATACAAAAACAAATAATGTAATTGATTTTAGAAATAAAGATTACTTTGAAAGAGCTTTATTACACCGATCCTTGAGATTGATTATCATATTTATGGATAAAATCCTTAACACAAAATTTTTTTAAAGGAGCCCTCTTGATCGATGCATGGATTTTTTTTTTGTTTTAAGAAAATGCCCTATTAATTTTTTTCTAAGTGGCATTTGCATAGAAACAGAGCGGACTAAAATATAAATTTATAATTGCAAATGCAAAGAAAAAAATAATAATTAATTTGCGAAGAACAAGATGATTGAAGAAAAAAAATCTGACAGGGACAGTGTACGTTTTTAATAGGACAGGAGGAATAACTGGATGAGAAGGACATAGGATTGTGGGAAGCAATCTGCATACATTGGAAGAGGCAATAATAAGTCGACCTGAGGGGATGAACATCTAATTACTTGCTTCGGTCATGCGTCCTCACTGACCACCCCACCTCCTCAATTCCTCACACAAATTATTCATCAAAGCCCTCATTAGGAGGGGAGGGGGAGGGGCGGAGAGGCGGGGGTGCTTCTCGAACATACCCGAACAGATCCGAACTCCCCCGAAGGGAGCCGAGTCCTCACGAAGTACTAACCGCTCTGTCTTCAGCCTCGTTTAGTTGTTCGCCTGAGAGGGGAGGCGAAAGTCAGACCTTCCGCTGCAGTCGCTACACATCTGTGTTATCAGCCGACTTCAAGTTTTTTGGTTCTTGTTTCGATACGAAAAAGACAATTTATTTCATTTTTCGATTTTTTTGAAATCTCCTGTACACCGAGGAAATCTACAATTCTACCTGTACAGACATCAAGACGACCTGTGGACACAGATCATCTACCACTTCGAGGATTCCCATTCAACCTGGTGAGTACAAATTTTAATTATTTCTTGAATGGTAAGCCGGCGGGCGAAGAAGTCGCGATGTTTTGGACCAGCCGTCACGTGCGAGTCATGCCGCCTTATGGACCCACGGGCCTCCGCAGGCGAACACCTCTAATAATTTCTCGTATCTAGTTAAATTAGACTAATTTTATTTCATACAATATATTTATGTTTATTAAATACACTATGATAACTTTATCTATATCAAGTCGCAATAAGAGTCAAATTTGATGCATATACAAAACTGTAAACATCATTATCTTTTGGATATTACAATTTAAAATAAATTAATGTAAACGATAAATCAATAACCAACTTCCTGATTTACTTCACTTGTTTAGTGTGTAACTAGAGAAAAGTTTTTCTAATATTTTCAAATCGCACATTACAAATTCGACCTAATAAATATAGTTATACATTTCTTCAAGTGACTTACTGTTTACGAAGTTCTGCAAAAAAAATAAAAAATCATAGATATAAATTTCTATACATATCTATATAATTTATTGTTTACAATATAGTGAAAATTACTATTTACTGAATATGATTTAAAACTAAAAAAAAAAAACAATCAAAGAGTAATTCCTAATAATATATACATAAGAAATAAATGTCAAATATAATCATCCTATCATTTGAAAATATATATCTATAACCAACATGAGATACTATGAATAAAAAAAAAAAATCAATATGTTCTGTTGTAAAATGAAAATATTAATTTGTCTTCAAATAAATGTATACTTATTATATATCTTTAATTAATGTTAATTCCATAAACTTTGTACAATGACAAAAGAATTCTGATATTTTATAAAATACATACTGTTAGCCCAGAAGTATGTTGGGAAGAATTAAATGATGTCTATAAGAGTTGATGAACTAGAATTGAGTAAGGCCATCCGCACAGACCAATGAGACCAATATTACATCCATTTATCTTCTAATTTAAATTACTTATCAATCACATCTCTTCAACTGTTTCATTTAATGCATGCATCGCGAAGACAAAAACGTTTTAGTAGTGTCCAAGAACTGTAAAGATAAACCTTTTCCAAAAGGGGAAGGATACTTAATGGCAGGATAAAGGATTATAATTAGTGACCCGGATGGAAGAGCGGCTCCAGGAAAAGTGGAAAACCCCGTTTTGCTCCACCGTTTGTATCTCTGGGGCTTTTCCGACAACTCCTGTTTTCGGGCTTTTTAACAATCGCGTCTCTATGTTTCCCAAGCTAATTTAGGCAACTCATTAAAATATCTGTAAATACGACACATCTTGACATTTAATTAAGAATATTCTATAAATTCATTCTGGAACATTCCATTATCATAATAACAGTATCAAAGTTTAATTATAAATATTCAATCATTATTGTGAACTGTAAAAAGGCAATAGAATGAATATTACTGTAAAAAAAAAAAAAGAAAATACCCAAGACTATTATTTTCAATAAATTACTGAGTGCGTCATACGATCCTTAATCTATAAAATCATCCGTTCTGAAAACAACATTTTTATCAGCACCAACTCCGGACGTCGCCAATTCAAATGTTCAATATTTTCTAAGAACGCATTAGGTTGAATGATCAACAATGATTGTCCAAATTGGAGTTACATCAATATCCACCGAGACATTGGTAATAAGAAAAATATATCAATTAGGTTAATCCAGTGTCGATTCTGAGGTCAACTCCGTTTTTGATTCATCTTTTTGTTCTTTCATTCATATCAGCTAATTTAAAATAAATTAAGAACTCAAATAGACAGGAATGTGATTGGTGATGAGATTCAACCTATTTTTTTGGCTCATGGTAGATTTGGGATGAGATTAACAGATAATATATAAACTTGATAATACCCTATTTCAAATACGAAGTAAATTTAATTTGGTTTTACATCTATTATTTTAATAATAAAATAAAGTGATAAAAAAATATATTACCAATATTAACACATAAAATTTCCATAAAACCACTCTAAGAAAATTATATAAAATCCTACTTCTGTTTCTAAATATTTAATAATACAAAAGTGTGAAAAAAATGATATTTTTTTAAAGTAAAGCATACCTACACAAAAACATATTAAACAACCTCTAAAAATAATGGAGAATATTTTCAAATATCACAATCTTCAACATCTATTTCCTATTCTAATTTTTTGACTTTGTATTTGAACTTACAATGGTTTTTGTTTTAATTGGTTCAAAAAATGTATGGTTGTATATTATCAAATAAATTACAACTGATAAATAAAAATATATATCATATGGTTACAGATGGCCCCACCCACATAACATATGTCATGACAGCCTTACCGACCCGAAACAAGGGTATTGAAATACATTAGTAGAACTTTAATATTACCATAACTATTTTTTTTTCTATTAATATAAGTTTTATTAAAAATGAATAAATATTTTTATTTATAACGAGTTTTATTTCTGAAAAAATTAATATTTGAGAACCGACCTAGGAGACCGCTTGATTCAGTGTAGCTACTAAGAAGTAAGATTTCTTTCCACTTATTCCTTTTCTTACAAAATTCAAACTGATGTATAAAATCATTCTGTATACAGCATTATAAAAGTTTTTAATGTAATAGTATATGACGAATGTTTCTAATATATATATTTTTAAGAAATGACACAAAACCGTCTATTTTTCTTTCGAGTCCTGAATACGATTATGTTATAGTTTTCACGCATAAATTGTTTCAATCTTCCAAATAAACCGTTTAAATCTTTCCAACATACCCTAAAAAAAATAATCTTAAAAAAAATAAAAACTATATTTCCTTTCATTCTTTGGAATAAAACAAATATTTCGACAAATTCAAATTGTACATTTTAACAGCCGTACACGGCGCATTGTTATATCCTTGATCTGATTACAAATCTAAATTTCTGAGTACACACAACTGAAGAAATCAGTGTTAGTCGTCCTCA
Source organism: Halyomorpha halys (assembly GCF_000696795.3). Lineage (NCBI taxonomy): Eukaryota > Metazoa > Arthropoda > Insecta > Hemiptera > Pentatomidae > Halyomorpha > Halyomorpha halys. The sequence goes on from NW_027110400.1 coordinate 933,009, forward strand.
GATTATATTAATGATGTTCGAAGAAAAAAATAATACATTCTCTTATTACAATAATCCTATGAGATATCTTATTAAAATTTTACAGCTTAAAAAAAAATTATCATCGAAATTACTTTGGATAATTTTTTTAAATACTACAAAAAAATATTCTAAAACAAAAAATACTGCTTTTGATATAAATGTAATAAAAATATCAATCAAAGTTTTTTTCTATATGTTAAGTTTATTATCCACACTAAATAAGTTCATTATATTGTAAGTTGCTGCTTTTGTTGTTAAATATTATGTAATTTATAAATAGTTGAATGATTATTTGTCTTATTTAAAATTTTTAGTGAAGATTATCTCACTTACCTACTTAAAATTGTTTATTAATATATTGAGAAATCTGTGTATCTGAGTTCTTTTTTGAAGAAATTATAAAACTATTTTCTGAAGTGTTAGAGTATTGTTTTTTATAATAATATAGATCGAAAAATCCATACATATAATTTGTTCTATTTTATTAATAATATTTGATTTAATTCCAGAAACAGTATTGAGCAATTCTTGTCTGTAGTACTGTCTATATCTTATAACTCTTATAAAGAACATCAGCCGAAAATATTTAATTTTCTGTAAAACATATTTAAAGCTTTTATAATTTTTCATTTTTTTTTCTTTACGTGATTAAATTAATCAAAACAATTCTTTATGTGAACATCCTTTTAATATAGCCCGGTAACATTTTCAAAATAATACTCAATACAACCTTTATTCTAGTTAATATATTTTTTTTTTTTTTTTAACATTCTAATACTTTTCAAAACATTTTATAAATTTCACAATAAAATTATTTCATATTAATAATCTTAAAGATTGAAAATAAACAAATATTATAGAAAATATGTTATTTCCGGGAAAATTGAAGCAATACCAAGATTTTGGGTATTTAAGCCAATAAAAGTTGTCAAATTCATTAATTAACTACCAAAATTACGAATATTTAATTGATGAAATCGGATATCTCTGTAGATTAAGATATTATGTTAAGTCCACTTAAGCAATAAACTGAGTTGAAGTTATTGGGTAACGGAGTTGTATGGGTGTTACTGAGAAGTTGTGCTTACCCTGGTGCAAAGTTTAGAAGATAAATTACAATAAACCGTTAAACTTAAGGATATAAATAAAATATATTTTTATAAATTAAATATATT
>NW_027110400.1:934509-937363 GCF_000696795.3 Halyomorpha halys
TGAGACATATCATTTAACCATTTAAAAAAACTCCATACAGGCTATTCTGCCCAGGTCAAAACATTTATATCTAATATGTCAAAAATACATTAAAAATCAAAGTCCAATTATTTCTCTTTTATCACTATTTATACACAATAGAATATTTTTATTTCATCATATAAAATTAAACCTATTTCTTTAATCATATAATTTTTTTTTTTATACAAATTACATTTATAACTTTATTTATTTTATCAAAAAATAAGTAACCAACATTAATAAATCGAAGGTTCAGAACAGATCTGTGCTCTATTTTATTGTTAAAATTAATTTTTTTTTAACTGATTTTATTAATCAGGAAAATTATTGATAATGATAACAACAGGTTATATATTATGGCAATATATAATGTTTCTTAATACAAAAACATCTTAACTACACTTTTTATATGAAATAAAGTTTTGAGCGAATCTTGAAATTTGGTGGATTTATAAATTTTGAGAGTTTAAGAACCAAAAAAAGCTTATTTTTTTGTAAAAATTCCCAGTTCATACAAATATATAAAACTTCAGTATTCACTCAAAAATTGACATCAAAAATCTAATTAAGAAGTTTTTGAGTTATGATTAAACGGTATAGGTTATGAAATAATTAAGTTTAATATTTACTTTCTTGTACAACCTTTTCCGTGCTTAAATAGTTCAAATATTTTATAAATGTGTATATTAAATGCATTTTTTAAGTATAAAATACAATAGAAAGTATACAGTGTTCTGCCACTAGTTCTCTTTAGAATAATGAAAATTTACAAATAAAAAGGAAATTTATTAGGTTAAAATACTACAGTAATAAAATAAATCAAAACATGCATTGTCTAGGATTAAAAGAAAATATCAAATAGAAACTTTCTTTTTGGTTGAAATAGATATTTAGAATTTTTTTTAGTAAATAAAGATACTTAGAGCACTAAATCTTGAAAATTATAGTAATCCATTCCTAGTTATAAAGTTATATTTATTTTAATGTAGAAATTATAAGTGATTCAAAAAGAAAATGAGAGGTACCTAAAATTATAGAAAATTTTGTTTTTTTTTCATCTCAAATCACATCACACAATTTACCTATGTTTCCTGTCATGCATATGATAAATGAACAAAATTCATAATTGAACAGTAGTTAAAATTCAAGGACTACAACAATAAATATGAATATTAAATAAAACATCTTAATAAAATCTGTCAATAACAATAAGGACAAGAGGAGAGACGAGGACAATCAAACAACAGGAATAATAAACATATGTTTGAAAAATATTTGGTAATCAATTGTTGATTAGATATCATCTAAGATTTCGAGGCTAAGATAATGCAAACTGGATAAATAAATATTAAAAATTAAATTCAAGATTAATAAATTGTGCTGCATCCCTTACTGGGAACTGTAAGAAAAAGAAACGGTAACTCCAACAATCTAAATAATTATAAATAATACTACTTCCTAATGGTCAATGTATGTGGTCGCTTATATTAAAAAATGAAAAAAAATCTTACGATTTTTATTCCAATAAAATGGCTGAAGTAACTGTCCGAATATTGATGATTTGATGAGAAAATTTATATGACTACGCTAAATATTGATCTTGTTTCTCTTTGTTAGAATAAGGTAGCCTTATTATGAAAACACAAGGACTGTTTAACCCAAGGTTGTTTAAACACCTAAACAAATACTAGTACTGTGATTTTTTGAAAACCAGCATTATTGTTTATGTAACATCAAATTTTGTATTATGTCAAAAGTCACCTCCAGTTATTTAGATCAAATATTTTTCATTATACTATAATAAATTTTAAAAAATAGAATAAGAAATGACTTGTGACTCTAGTTAATATAATTTAATTTATTTTAAATGTTTTATTGATACCATTGCACTTATATTAGTTTGCACTAAAAAAAAATAAAATATTACTTAATGGAAATGGAAATTTTTTAAAATGTTTTTATATTGGTTAATTAATTACAAAGAATTATATCGCCTATGTGAATAATTATCACCACCATAGATTGATCTAAAAAATAAAAAAAAAAGATGAAACTAAAAGGGAGACAATACCCAATGATGTGTGCTCCCACCTTGAAGTAAATTTATATTTTTTTATTTCTATAAGAGGTGCATTACGAAAAAATTTTAAAAGTTAAATTATGTTGACGCACTATTTATGTTTGGAAGTGTAGCTGAAGGTGTTAAAACTAGAATATATATACGACGACGGAAAAATTTAGGAAAAGCCTTTTTGGTAAACTATATTTAAGTAATAAATAAAAAATTACAGTACTTCTTAAAAGACAAAATAAGATTGAATAAATGGGAGGATGAAGATGCTATATTCCATTTTAGGATAAATAGATATTTTTGCTGGAAAGGTAATTTGAAAAACTCCTTTATATACTGCATCATGTTTAATTTTTCGAACTTCTCAGTTCTAAAAAACCGAGTTTTCCAATCTAGAATAGAAATAAAAAATCATTAAATTAATTTTACGGGCGATGAATAGATTTGTAACTTAACATCCACCTCCTTTATCTCCCCATGTCATCAATTATAATTTTGCGGTTTCCTATCTTGAAAGGACTAATTAATCAAAAACTAAAAAGAGTTAAAATAATAAAAGTTTGTAAATGTTAATATGTGACGTAGTTTTGGAAAAAGTAGTCACAAATACAAAGACATAAAGACAGTCAGAAACAGCATATAACATAATAAATAAATATTTATTCACTCGTGCTTTATAACTATTCCTTTAATTTTATCAATGTAGAGTAAAATATCAAGCTTGTAGAGCATTAATAAGGGTCTTAAACTTCCAAAAGTTAA
>NW_027110400.1:937570-944259 GCF_000696795.3 Halyomorpha halys
TATATATATATATATACTTTAGATATGGAAACATATATATATTTTTTTATTTCTAATCATATGAAACCTTTATTTTCATCAACTAAAATATTTCTCCTTAGAACTGTTCAAATTCTCAAAATAATTAAAATTGTTTAACTATTGTTATTTACTTAACAAGAGTATCTATTTCCATTCTAAATAAACGGTCAAGATAAAACCAATTTAAAGTTTTTACATCTTAACTAACATTATTATTAAAACTCATATGGCATTTATGTGCATATTCATTAAAATAAAAGTAAACCCTTTAACTTTAAAACATTTTAAGAACAAGTATACTCGTTGGAAAAGTGATATTTAATTTTATTTGAAGTTATACCGAGCGTTAAACTCCGACAAGATAAACCACCTGTGGATACGTCGCTAAAGGCGGGGCAACGATAAAAGGTGCTAGTACTTAAGGTACCTTAAACCTTGACACCTTTTTTATATTATATAAGCAGTACATGTGTGTGTCTGTATATATATACACATATATGCGCGTATTCATGCATATATAAAGGAAGCGAGGGATACAGAGAATAGAAAGACTAGTTGCATAGCCCTCGAACCAGCAGCATATTTGTAATGATTTTTATTTTATTTTTTCTCACCCTTCTATAAATTTTATTATTTTAAACATCATATGAATGCTAATTATATACAAAAGTCCTTTCTTTACCTGAATGGCATTTTAAGGTAGGTACTGGGGAGCACTGTGGCGCTTACCCACCGTCTGCGGTTTGTTGTATTTGTTATGTCTTGTATGTGTTTTCTTAATAAGATAGATTTATACAATGTTTGTTAAAAGTATTTTATACCCAAAAGTCCACATTACTATCTCCTAAACCAATGGTAAGAAGAGTAACATGTTTTAAAATAACAACAACTATAAATACCCCTTTGTTAAAAAAAAAAAAATACTCTAACGAAATATCTTCTAAAGAGCCAATCTTGAGGTTTGCCCGTCTCTGTAATAATACATTTTTTTTTTTACACAGTTCATGGGACAGTAAATGCAGTTATTTCCCTATTTTTAATGCGGTGGTCTTTGAAAATCACTAATTTCTTATCAATGTACTAACTTTTTTGGTTGAAAAATATTGCATTATCGTTAAGCCGGGTAGTAAATATGATTGTGTTAGCGAAATGTAGAAGGAACTACATATTTTTAAAAATATAATATTCTTCTATTCAGATGAAAATATCTGTTCAAATTGCACTTCTGTAAAGTTGGGACAACAGTGTTTTTCACCTCTGTAATGCAGATGCATCAATATTTTTATAACAATTCGAAGTCAAGTGTAATAATTTTACCTATATTATATATATATTATTATGATTACTACTAGCTTGAGTAATTGTTATTCAACAAAATTTTCACAATCCGAACCTGATATAAAAAATATTAATTATATTCTTATAATAATTCAAAAATAAATAACTAGTAAACTCATCGGGCCCTAAATTGGTTATTAGTACATACTAAAAATATAATGTAATATTTAAAAAACATAGTTTTGAAATATATTTTGTTGGAGTTATAACATTACTTTTTATTGTAGTGATCATTGGTTATTATTTTATCATTATCAATTATGATTATTTAAATAAATACTAATTGTTAATAAAAATTTTGTTTCAGCATTTTGTCATGAAATAAGTAAAATTAAATAAAAAAATATCATTTATCTAGAGAAAGAAGAGAAAAGAAAGACAGAATTTCAAATTTTTCAAATATGATTTCTTTTTTTACTAGAAATGTAAAACATTTTCATTTTAATGTTTTAAATTTGGGGTGAAAAAATAAATTAAATGTGATTGAACATAATAAGCAAATGATTACAATCGACTTTATATTTAATCCATTAATGACTTAAAATGCAATCCGATAATCAATCGGTGTTTTGTACTAATTTTAAATAAAGTATTAATAAACATTATATTTCATTTCTAAAAATGTTGCTTATATTCAAATTTAAGAATTATAAACGTAGAATAATTACAAATGAACCATGCAATATGATGATCTTCGTTCTACATCTTAAATAATAAATATTAAGATTACTATAGTAAGCTGAAAAATAAATTCAATTATTATTTTTGAAATTTATTTCAGTGATGTAAATAATAAGTTAAAAAAAAAAAAAAGCTCTATGTTGATTATATATATTAACCTCAGAATACACCATATTTAAAGAGTAAGAAGTAAACTATAAGTATAAAAATTATGTTATTCATAATTTAATAAAAATTAAAATTTGTTTTCTATGTAGAATTAATAGGAATCATTTCACGGAGAAATTGTCATCAGTCCTTAGTCCAAACAATGCAACATGAGTTTGCACTTTTGAAAAAATTAAATCATGACATTTTTAAGTCTACTATTTAATGAAAACTTAAAAATTTAATTTTATTTAATATTGATTGAATTATTTAATTATTCTTATAAGAGTTATTGATTGATGATTTGTGATTAATAAAAGGAAGATGCTATGGGTACGCTGAAAATTGTTCAAATGGTAAAATAAAACTATATATTATGAGCCAACGTTTCACCCCGCTTTGCTGGCATTTTATTATTATTATTATTATTATTAAGAAATTAGTTATTTAATTTTAATGTTTTAAGAAATATGCAATGTATAGATCTTGATGATAAAAATGTTATATGCCTTTTAATAAGACTAAGAGATTAAACTTATCTCCAATACCTTATTGAGCTATTTAATTTACTTAGAATACTTGAAATATTGAAGTAAGTTTATTATTAGATATTAAGAAAATTGTCATTAAAAAAATTATTTTTTTTTATGAAAATTACCGGATCGTTCTTTCCCTGTCTTAGCATCCCCTTCCGACAGTATCAAGAGAGGGTGAACAAAACTTAGGTCTAAATCTGGGCTTGGTATCATTCATTATAATAAGATGAAAACTAAGTTTGATTTGAGTAAGATAGTTTGAAAACCGAAAGTTTAATTGTAGAACTAAAAAAAAAAGCAATTTTCTTTACATATTATCGAAAAGAAATATAATTTCGTAAATTCAATTTATTCATTATTTCCTTCAGTTGGGGTTACTTATTTTGTTTAAATAAATTTAAATTTGAGCTTTCGTATATGGCACAGGACTAAACCCTGGTTGTATTTTTTTCAAGCTGTGTTTTACCCTTCCCTTGATCGACTAGGTCGAATTTTTAAACATTATTTTATTGTTGAGGAATTACTCTTAGCTTACACTTCAGGCGTTTTAAGCTGTACTGTCATAATTAGTTATTTGAATAATTAAATCCATAATTAAGCAAATTATAGATTTAAAAATTAGCTTTTTAGAGTTCTACTACTGGGTAGTTTCTCTACATCCTGTATCATATCATTATGTCATTATGGTCAAATTTACTTGTTGTATTTTTTATACAGTTGTAAATATCAATAAATAAATAAAAATAAAAAATTAGCTAGAACAATAGAATTATTATTTTTATCAATAATATTTATTAAAGCCACCCGTTTTGATAAATAACACAGTTTCAGGAACATGTATTTCATGTGTTTTAAAACCTTCTATAAGAACTAACAAAACTTTAAATAATTCTGTAAAACAATTTGTTATTTATTTGTAATGCTATAAACATAAATGACACTCTTATTACTTATTTAATTACATAGTAAACAATATAATCTTGAGAAAATAAACGTATTTCACTAAGTGATAAATATTTTATAAGATATTGTTATTTCCGCGAACACTTAAGTATATACCCAGTGCTTTTGTCCTTGGTTAGTATATTTTATAACACAGCAAAAATTAATTTGATAATATCTTACCGATTTTGAATTACACACGTGTCGATAACTGTGATCTATCCGACTGATATCTTATTACAACAACATCAGATATAATTTTTTGAAGAATCAATAGATAAAACAGAATCATCATCAATTAAGATAAATTAAACTAATGGAACATTGGAGTAGCCTAAAAAGTTTCGACGCGATAATGATATCTTAAATAAATTATAACACTTGCAAATTTAGAAGTGTGAATTCATTATTTATTGTCATTTATATTATATTATAGTTGTTAAATTATGATCAATGAGGTAAATTCTAAGTTATAAAGTGAAACTACCTAATTAATCCAATCAGCATACCCATTTTCATAAAATCGAATATCATGGTTTAAGTAAGTTTTTCATGTTTTTGAAAAATATAATGTACTGTTAAACTCATGTACTCAAATAAGTAGAAAAAATTGAATGTTAGTTCAATAATTAAAAACATTTGGGTTTTCATTATACTACTGTTTTGATTTAATAATATTATATTGCGGTATTGCTTCGAGGTTAACACATTAAAGAAAACTTAAAATTAACACCCAGAAAGTAAGATTTAAAGTTCAATCCCAAATTGTAATTATAATTCAGAAAAGCAATTCTTGGCATAATAGATCAACGGAAACACAAAAATGTATGTGAAAATTAATAAATTATAGATTTGGATAACCTCCTTGAAGTAAATTCAATCTGTAGTTCTTTAATTTTTTGGGTTATAATCTGCTGCATATTTTAATTACTAATAGAAATTAAAAAAAAACAAAAACATTAAGGTCCTTTAGCAAATATTATTTAATTTATATATCATGGCCTAGTAATTGAAACAATGTCTCTCGTTTTAATTTAAGTGACCGATATTTGCTTCCACTTTAAAATATTTAATGATTTATTTCTTTTTTACGTTAAGAAAGTAGAATATTTTAATTGATATAATCAACGTTCCAAGTAACCTTCACAATTTTCTAAAAAAATCCATGATTTTGTTGTGTATATATATACTAATTTCATTTTCTGACAGCCGCTCAGAACCTCTTCTAGGCTTAGGATCCGGGGTATATAAAATGGATTTTATAAGATCTATAAATAATTTTGTTCTGTTAATAAATATAATTACGTCCTGTAAGTCGTTTTCGAAAAAAAAATTTTCTTTAATTTAATACAATTTTAACGTAATAATTCAAAGCGATAAAATAAAATATTAGAAAAAGCAACCTTTCAAAAAATGATGTATTACATTTTCGTAACGCTCCCCGACAATGAACATGACCAGCCTAAGCGTTAAGTCAAATTCCGTTCGGTTCCCGGATTGAATTAAATATATAAACACGTTTATAAAAAAATATATAAATGAAATACAGGTTTTACCCTGCTGTATTCCTCTTGTGAGTTATTATTATTTTTTTTTTTTCAGTTTTGTTCGCATTATAAAAATGAAAAACCTAACCCGTGTCCCTACCCTCGGTCGGGCTGTATTAGCAATTTTTGACAGAAGTCGACGCCGAGGAAGCTTTTATTGTGTTAATTAATTTAGTGTGTCGCAGGAGACACGTACGTTTTTACAAATGCCAAATGGACTTTTTACATTTTTGTTTCATTAAAATTTTTAAAAAAGAAAAAATCAGTAGGGCTGACGTTGTACAAGATGGGTAACGCTGATATTCCATAATATTTAAATGCCCCTTCACACACCTAACAGATACTGCTGGTATGCCCCGCATATCGAAGAACCTTGTATTTCATTTAGTTTTTTCCGGGTTAGTATTTTTATATATATATTGTTTAATGAAATGAAATTGTGTGAGCAAGGCGTCACCGGTAACGCATTAAAGATTAATCGGAAACTGATTAAAAAGCGTTGTTATGAAATCGATTCTTTTATATTTGGCACGATATCGTACGAGGCCTTATCTGGAGATATTGGAGCGTTTCAATCGGATTTTTTTTCTTTAATCTTTCCTTTACACATAATATTTTATGAGATGACTACTATTTTTTATTAATTACTTTTTTATTTATATTCTATTTAAAGAAATTGGAACTCATCAGTCTCCCGATAAATTTTGATTTCTTTTGAGTTTTTTATCATCTAAATCATAGTTCTAAACTTGGTTGTTGTTTTCAAATCATTATTATTCAATTATTTAAATATTGCCAATGTGTTTTATATGGAATAATTATTTAGAATTTTTCCTGGTATTGGCCGAGAATTGTTAAGCTTTTAAAAAAAATACTTTAATAATAATAATAATATATAGTTAGTCTTATCTTATGCCCCAGCAACAATTAATCCCTATTATTAATTATTATTAACTTGCATCCACATTTAATTTACTTTCCGAAAACAATCAATTGACAGTAATCCTGAATATGAACAGCATTCTAAAATAAAATTAATCTTAATTTGGGATGCTCTATATTAAAATTGGGTTTTCCGCAATTCTTGGATTACAATACTTATATATAATGGATATAGTTACCATTATAAATCTATTCGATGCATATTATAATAAAAATTAGTAAGTTTTTTAAAAATCTTTCAAAGTTTCTATAGTACTTTAACTTTTTAGATAGCTAAGGTATAATGAATGACCTTCAAAACTAGTTTACAAAAAATAAGCCCAATTGAAAAGTATTTTGAAATGACGCTAGAAGATATCTGCTCCGTGAAAATAACCGGTTATTGTCACCTAAGTAACATTGTCACTTATTTGGATCTTATAAGACTGCGTGCACTTAATTGATGAAACATACACCGGAATAGCATGTCACCGGTCATATAATCGCCGCAAATCATATGTTACCGTTACTTCGGCACACGGAAGGATTTTGTAGT
>NW_027110400.1:944785-947648 GCF_000696795.3 Halyomorpha halys
CTTTCGATATTTATTTGATAATTATTCATAATATATACTAAGGGAATGTAATCTTTAAGTGCACAGGTTTTAATGATATATAAATAAATTTTGCTTCTCTATTAAATTGAATAGTGAGACTTTTTCAGAATTTAGAATTGTTTTTCGTATTTCTTTTATTATGCAAAATCAATATTTTTTCTGTCCACGGTTTGAGCTATTTTTTGATTCCTCCTTTAATCTATATTTGTCATTAATTATACTGTCTATATTAATTAATAATATATTCAATGAACTGATAAATAAAACATTGAGCAGTGCTAGTGAAGGATAGAAATTGGCAAATAGAGGACAGATTAAAACGGTATTTGCAGCACAAATAATATTTAAAATAATAAGAATGACGTTATCAGGAAGTTTATCCAAGTGTAAAAATATAACGAATTAGGATATGATATCAATCTATCTTATTCAAATTATTAAATAAATCGATATTATAATTTTTTATATACCTACAATATTTGTTAATTCTTTTAAGTCCTTTTCCTTTGTTTTTTTGTTTTTTTCATTTTAAACTATAGATACTGAATATCGATGGCTTACTTTACAATAGAGCTAAGTATATTTTCACTAACTTCAGGTAAATACATTATGTTATAGTTCTAAGTTTTGGGAAAACTACATCTTTTCAATTTATATTTTTAGTAAAAAGATTTAGGTATACAGTGAAAAAAAAATGAAAAATTGTAATTTAATTAAAATGACTATCTTTAATGATATATTTACTTAAGGAGAGGAAATATACGTACAAATATATTTATTAATAATTATTTAATGAAACATATTATACTCTTTAACATTCATCTATACACTCTACACTTGAGAAAATCAACCGCAAACATCGACTCAAATAAGTGGAGTCTTAGTAAACATAAGCTGATATAACACCGTTCGTACATTATACATGTAAAATTTCAATCCTCATAAAAAAATTCGGATATACGTATTCAGATTATTTATTACAATAACAATTAAAAAATATTTAATATAAAATAATTCCAACAAATAAAATAAACTTACATACATTATATACATAGCACAAATCCAGTACTCCATAGCACTAATTTACTTAAATTCAATAATTTAATTCTTAACAATAAAAATTATACAACTAATTGCAAAATTTGATTCGAATTAGTTTAATTACTCTGCATGCTCTTAAAGAGTAATTTACGTGAGCCCAATATAAATGATTAATTTTTCATATATATTTATTCATTAAATTCACTAATTGGAATATATATTCCCTTGCTTGTTTAGAGTATTTTATATTCCATATTTCTGCTTAACTTAAAATATATATGTCTTGATTAACATACAAGATTATCTTATCTGTTTTGAGTTTGCTTTCTGACTATTATTAACTTTTTTTACTCGCCTTATTTTATTTGTTCAAAGTTTTTTTTTTGGAAATTGTTCTGCCTATTTGAATTGTGTTATTATCTATATTTAAAATTTAATGATGTCTTGTTTAAAATAGAATTGGTGGAATAAAATCTTCGGAAACGTTGCTGAAATATAGTTGTACCTAGAAAGGAAATTTTCGTATCCTTAAGCAAAACTAGTTGATGAAGTCTGATGAAATTGATACAATGTCTACATTTTTACATTTATTCCAAAATTCCTTCCAAATTCGGGCCAAATCGGATGAGCCGTTATATAGGTGTGCCGAGGAAAATAGCTTTACGCATGCGTAAGCAAAAGGAGCAGGTGAGATGCTAATCCACAAAAACTTTAAAATTTTATAAAAATCAGATAAAAGGTTTGATCTATTATGGCCGAACGAAAATTTTACTGACAGTCACGGAATCTAATTTGTTGCTTTATGTCTAAAATGTATAATGATTGGAAATTTCCCATATTGAAAACTACTTTATGAATAAAAAATTTCCTTACCTTTGGTGAAATGAAGAAGCACATATTACAGTTCAAAAACTGTTTTTTCCTCGCTTTATGCTCATCGAACCAATATTATAATTTTTTTATTGTAAGTTTAGATTTAATCCTGAAATGATACACAGTTATATAATTTTCTTGTTTATCCAACTAAAAGTTCGTTTCATTTCCATTGACCATGACGTACTAATGACGCACAAGCTTAGATAGTGAATCTGCGCCGATATTCATTTGTAAAAAAAAATTATCAATTTTTTAAAAATCTCTAGATCTCAAAATTAAAAAATATTTGGTAACTGAAAATCATGGGGATAATCTATTTGTTTAATATATGTAAATCAATGCTAATAAACTCATGATTAATGCCAATGAGTATCGTTATACAAGAACTATGTTCATTGTGAATGTTTACTCAGTATAATATTGCCCTGTTTGTGCCGTCCTGTATACCTTGTGTAAATCAATAGAGTGAAGTAAATGGCTCAGGTATTTACAATCTGAAATGTTATTTAATAAAGTTTTAAAGAAAAGTAACTAACGGATACTGATATCGTTGCAGTAGTGTTCCTTGAAGGTCGATTCAATTTAAATGACGTTCCTTAATAATTATTGCTCATAAAGGAATATTAGTCTTAAATGTCAGTTGTAGACATTGATTTATAATTAAATAGATTGTTTATGCAGTGAAAACGTTTATTAATTTTATTTTAATAGTTTTCTGTTAGATTTAATTATATATCATTTAATACAGGAACTCTCTTTTAAAAGTATTTCGATTTAAAAAAAACTCAAAGCTAGAAATACCTTTCTTTTTTTTTTCCTTTTTTTTTTACATTAATACGGACTTATTTGTTTGGATAGTATTTATTTGTTCGTTAGAAATTAAAGGTAAGTTATAAAAGAGTGATATAAATCAATCAAGAGTGAT
>NW_027110400.1:947698-956384 GCF_000696795.3 Halyomorpha halys
TTTTCTGCCAATCTGTTCCTAGTAGTAATAAAAACGAAAGAAAATATCCATGTAAAATCTTAATAACATCATTAAATTTTATAGTCATTGTTCCATTTTTATTTACATTTTTTTCGTACCCTTAATTAAAATAGAATCAGTACTTCCATATTTCCGTAATTCCGTAATTATTCTTATCTTCAAAAAAAGGCAATCTTTACAAGCCCGTCCCGCCCCCTCCAGGGGGACTGTACAATCGGGATTATTATTATGACGGCTTTAAAAAAAGAAATCGTTTAACTTAGTTTAAAATCTATTAATGATTCTCATTTTTCCATTCAATGTCGAATCCCAGCAATATAATAATGATTTCAGGTCAAAACATAAACGCTACCGAATAATTAAAAAGAAATAATATACTTTAAAGGCTTTGTAATAATTATATTTATATAAATTTATAATGTCGTAGAATCAAATAAATCTATGAGTCTTTATAAATGAATTTATAATAATACTATTTATTTTTTTATTATTTTTTTTTTTTGTTGACTATGGAATTAACAGTAAAATGTAAACCAACGTCACTGATTTGAAATTATCACTTGTAATTGAATTTATTTTATGTTTAAAACAGAATCTACTAATTGTGCTCTATTGGGACTCGAACAGCGAATTAATTTGGATCCGGTCGGAAGAAAGAAAGGCAGGCGTAGAAAAAAAGTAAACAGATTAAGCAAAGAGCTGATGAGGATTTAGTAAGGCTCCTGATTGGCTGTAGGGGGTCCTATTGTCCACCAATCAGTGAGCTCCACATTACAACTATTTAGGCACAACCGGCAGCTCTCCGCTTAATTCCTGGCGCTCTAATCAGGAAGTCATTAACGGAGTGGAGGGAACCGTAAGGGTCGTATCCTCTAGGCCCTTTCCGGGTCTGTTCGTAGTCCGTCACCCGATGTAGCACCGAGGGCCATGATCACTGAAGGAGTTGGAGTATTGTACCATCTGAGTAGGGGAAATAATTGTGTCAAAACAGTAAAAGAATTGATTTGTTCAATGGAGTGGAATAGAGAAAGGTCTGTTTAAAGACCGGGAAAACAGTTTTATTCTTATCCGAATTGATAGGTTCAAGACTCCCAGGCAAGTTGGTCCAGCTAAGCCAAACTTGGTTAAGCATGCGCGTCCTAGATGGCTTTAGTTCTGAAGGTTGCGGTCGAGATTGACTTCACCATAGCCGAATATCAGACTTCCTAAACGAGCACTTCTACACGCCTTTAAAATAACTAAGCAGAAGCAATCAGTATGAGCTCTAGAGGATTGTTATGTTCACATAATCTAGGCGCCTCTCAACACCAACTCTATTCCGCACCCGCACGGTCATCAAACGAATCCATACCATAGCCCGACAGCTTCATCCAAAAAATATGCGAAAGATAAGTGAAGGATTCAGGAATACTTAAGAGGAAGATATATATAGACATTAATCAGTTATCCATTCTCTCTGGCCAAGCCCCCCTCACCTCGTTGCAAAGATGGAGAGACTAACTCATATTTGTGGGCACTCCAGAGAACTTATTGATTAAATCATCCCGGATAGATACGCTGAGCCCACATCATGAAATTCGGTAGGCACACGCAAAGAGGAACTTCGTTCTACCGTTACTCAAGAACTTGACTATGCTCTTGGTCCCCTCTTAGCTGATGCACATCATGCGAAAGGAATACATGCAATAAATAATCTTGAAATGTTTTTTTTAACTTTTAGAATGCTTTTGTTGGAATTCAAATTAAAGCTTTTCATCATTGGAGAAGTTTGTCGGGGGGTGCGGTCAGCAAAGAACAACAAAATCATATTTATTTAACCAACACTTTATTTGAATTTTTCACTTTATTTGAACAAAACCATATTATTTAGCTTTTATTATTTTCTAAATACATTAAATTAATAATTTGGGTTAATAGGCGAATTTTATAGGGTTTATCATTAGATTGTTAATCATATTATGCATAGATGATTGACTGTATGTGACTATGAAGGATATCTTAAGGCTATGGTCAACTAGAACAAAAATAGTTTTAATTATTTATTGATTGCCTACGTTTTGACCCACAGTAAAGATCGTCATTAGGACTGTAACGATGGGTGGAGATGTACAACATTGGACAATTCAGTCTTCTTTTATTTTTAATTATTATAAGGCATCAACCACTTATAGGTTATATTGCCTAAGTATTCGATTTCACAACGAATAGTTCTCTAAAAGTCTCGACTTTTAGGACATAATTTCAACCAGGCAAAGGGAACCCAGCCGAAGTCAAAGAAACCTAAGCGCCACCCTCCCTCTGCCCAAAAACCATATCGGCTGGTACATACAATCAGGGAGAATGTTTAAGTCTCCTGACTCTCCTTCATTTCGTCCTTTAGTTAATATTTAATTTAAATATAATATTTTAATTTATTAAAAAGTTCAGTAATAATAATTAAATAACAGTTTGTTTAATTTTTAAATACACTGAATATGTTGATCTAAAGAATTTTAGATTATTATCTAAGCTCATAACAAAACAGTATGGCTTAATAAATGGTAAAGTATAAATCTTTTATTTTAATCTATTATTTATAAATTAAATAATTTTAATGTTTTGAAAAGAGAATATTTTGCTAGTAGTCTATAATACTTTATCTGATTTCAATAAGTAATTGAAAACACATAAATATATTTCTTTTTCTTTTTTTATGATAATAGAAAAATATAACCTCAAGTAAAATTATACTTTTTAAAGGTTAATTAATTAGATATATAAATCTTTTTTTAACCATATTAAAAACATAAACATAACACATATTGTCGTAAGATATTATTTATTTATAAATAAATAAATGAAAGCGTCAAATGTATATCATATACCGGTTTGAGCATGGAATCACTCAAATGTAATCTAATAAAGACACAGTGTATTTAAACATTGCATTTAGTATTCTTGAGGGGCCTAAAAAACTTCTTTTTTATGTACCCAATCAAAATGAAAATCTACAATTTTAAGTTATTTTGTGATTGAAAGAAAAATATTTTTAAAAATACAAAGAAAATTTCTACCTTAAAAAATAAGTTATTGTGTCCTTACTAATTGAAAATAATAAAATTTATAGGTTTATTACTTTAATAAACCTTGAATTAAATATATTTAAGGAAGTAATGGCAATAATTGAAATTGATAAGAAGCGACGCAGTTAATGGTCGTCTGTAAAATCGTTATTAATTTGGTGATAATGCTCGTGACACAAAATTAGGCCTTATCAGTTAAAGCATTTTGTAAATTAAATAAACTTCATCCTAATTGAACCGAAATTCAAAATAAATTTTCTTCCTATTGAAATAAGTAAAGTGTTGGGGGTTAAAGATCATAATGAACAACTACGTTCTAAATGTTAACCTACTCGAAAACAATGATTCAGCCAAAATGTGTTTTATTATTTTGCAACATAAGCGATATCTGAGAATTCTAAATTCAATGCTTCATAATACTGTTATTGAATTAAAGTTATACTGTTTTTAGAAATAAAAAAACAAAAATAAAATATTTATCAAATCTCAATGATAACCTTCTTATATTTTTATCATAAAGTTATTACTTGTTGTTTTTAAAAATTAATATTCAATTTTGCGGAACATTTTAAGAGTTATTTTGTACCTTGAGAAAGAGAACATCAGTAGTAAAGTCAGTAGGTATCTTCAAAAAATAAATTATATAAAAATAAGATTAATTATAAAATTTAAATCAATGTTTAAATAAATCTTTTAAAAATTCGATTATAATTTTTTTTTTTAAAATGAATAACCATAAATAGAGATAGCATAGTAGGTTTCTGGATAAAATAAATAATAAAAAATTAAATAAATTTAATAGAAATTATTGTTTGTCTATTTTTTAAAACTTATTTAAGTTTGATTTTAATCTATTACAAAAAAGATTTTCCATGAGGAGGGAATACTGTAAATATCTTGAAATTATATAAAAATGGAATTAACAGTAAAATGTAAACCAACGTCACTGATTTGAAATTATCATTTGTAATTGAATTTATTTTATGTTTAAAAATCTTATAATAGCTCGATTATAATATTTTCATTAAAGAATTTAACTTTGAATTCGCTTAGAAGTTAAATTCCCATTAAGATTTATTATAATAAATTATATATCACTATTTACTCAATTTATACTGAAGTGTATTTCTTTTATTGATTTATTACGTATAGTTTTTATAGCAAACTACTGCGCAAATAAATAATAAAGAAAAAAAAAGAACAAACATTTAATCTTATCAATAAATAATGCAATAGAATTTTTCACAACACCTGAGATCATTTTTATCTCTGTCTCCAAATTAAATGAGATAATTAAAATTACTTTTTGAATCGCCAACCGTAATAAAAATGTTTTATTTTACAATGATAAATAACACGTGATATTGTAAATTAAAATCTTCATTTTAAACCATCGATTTATATTCCAAGGTATCATTTAAATATAAGTTTGTGCAGGTCTTCCTCTGGTTTTACATAAAAAACATTAATTATTAGTATAAAGTCTTACAACAAATCAAAGATACACTCTGCTAATAAACTAATAAACTGCTAATAAAGCTAATAAACTCAAACTTCATAGCACACGGGCATATGTATATTTTAATTTTCTCTTTTACTTCAACTAAACTTAGAATATATTTTAAATACAAGCAGATGGTCAGGTTTAAATTTTTACTGTCACCTATTTATACATATATATATTATATAGAATATATTTTGTATGAAATATTTTTTATTATTCCTAATGATATTTTGAACCAAATTGTATTATCACAAAGTGACAAAGTTCAAAACGATTGTGCAAAAATGATGAGGAATGGGCACTAAAGAGTTGGTTTTTTTTAATGTAATTTACAACTGTACAAAATAATACAATAAGTAAATATGTTGTATTTTTCATATTCAAGCTACGTAGTTACATGTATTGCGGTTTTATTTAGAAAAACCAAAAAAGTATAAACTGAAATCTTAGTAACTTAAGGTGTGGACTTACAGGATTCACCTCTCCGACCGATTACATTTGGTATCGTTACCTGCTCTTGGTCCTAGAAAAATTGAAGTACGGAGTTGAGATTATTTTTTCATATGCTAAAAATCTTATATTATCAAGGATAACCAACTGAGTTCATTAATTCCTTCAGACCTCGTCTGGTAGTGAAACGATGAAGACCGGCCTTATGTTGTCATTAATATGTAAATTGATGTATTAATTTGTGTCATAAAACTTTATTTTGTAATGTAAACGTGATCAATCGGCCTACGATCACTAATAGGCACCCGAATTTGCATTTAATGTTGTACAAAACGTTTCCGCCCATTTTTCTTCTTTTTTCACTCTATCTCATCTTTAATAATAAATCAGCTTTATTGATGTGGTCGTACCCCTGAATGATGCCACGTCGTCCATTTTTTAAGAAAGATAATAACCTACGTAAGTTGTAATTAATTAAGGTCTAATATTACTTCGCAGTCCGCAAGAATTACCATATTAATTCAAAATAAGTGGGTAGCATGGCCATGCTTGTTTTAAGTTCAAAATTAATTAATGGGAGTAATTTTATTATATATGTTAATGTTGAAAAAAATATTTAGAAAAGGCATTATGCATGAATAAAAATTCCTTAAAGTGCCATCAAAAAAGCAATGATTCCAAAATGAAAAAAAAAAAAAAAATATTCTGTGTCAGATTTATAACACCAGCACCCTCGATATTAAAATTTGTTCTGGCTCTATTAACAATAGATTTATTTGTTCTATATACAAACACTTTGTTATACACATAAGTTGTACAATTTAATGATTTATTTATTATTTTTAATTACTTATTTAAGAACTTAGTCTAAGGGGGCACTATTTGCCAGTTTGTTTCCACTTTTTTTTTTCGCCAAAAAAGTACTTCCGAATTACCACCTTTAACAAAACCTCAAGATCACCAGTCAGCCTTGCTTTCGTTTTCAAAAGTGTCAAATTGCATAATTTCAAATTTGATCAGCTCTATTGATCCAATTTATCCGAAAGAACCTTTCAACGTAGCCTCTTGAGTGCGATTAAGGGTATTAATCCGGCTTTGGTCCGTATTTACCAATGATCACCAAGTTTAGTAGCTCCAAAGTTATGTGCTGGGCAATATTCCCAGACTGACAAAGATGTCATGTCTTTATTTATCAGAACCAAAACCTGAAAAATTCCTTGAGTGATCCTACCCTCAAAATATCTCTATTGCCTGATGATAATACCTCAAAGATGAATTAGTTCTTTTGTATCTAAAATGTAAAGCAATGGGTTTCCAATAACAGACATAGCAAATATAGTAAAGTAATTATTCCACCGATTTTACACTTTGTGGTATTAAGCAAAATAGTATAGCATCTGTTGGAATTATTTCTACTAGGTTCCTTAGACTGTGGAAACTCCTCAAAGGATGTTAGTTAATTCGTGTGTTTTTAAAAACATTCAAAATAACTGTGACGTTTAAGCTAATATTTTCTGCCAATCTGTTCCTAGTAGTAATAAAAACGAAAGAAAATACCCATGTAATTTTTTTATTGTTGACTTTTTAGGTGGTATATCCAATAATATTTGATAGTATATAATTCTCAAAAATATCTTATGCATTTTTCATCCTTTTGACTGTATAATAAACGTTCACACATTGAATTTAGAAACTATTAAAATTAAAAATATATTTTTCTCTGTTTTATTATTTGATTAAATTGTTAATTTAAAATTGCTTATTATACTATAAACCCACATTCTGCCCAAAAAAGTTTAATACCAGTGATATGCTTTATGAATTTTTTTTTAAGCGTTTTATGACTTATTATAGATAATGTTATAGAGAAATAACACAATCCTGATCTTACTTTAGACACTATCTCACCTTATAAATTTTTCTTTTATGTTAATTAAAAGTTAAACGTGAGATTGTGACATATTATTTATTGATCAAGTACATTTTTTTCTATGTAAATGACGATAGAAACTTAGGTATCATATTTATAGTTATGTAGATATAAAAAAAGACAAGGTTCCTAAAGATGGGAAAAACAATTCTAAAACTAGAGCGTATATATTAATGAAAGAAATTTATATTGGCAGAACTTTCAAATTAAAAAACTATATATAGTTTCAATTAGTAAATAATATATTTTCTATAAAATTTATATGGTTGGAATTAAATTTTCTCTAGATTTGTTATAAAACTATTTTAGTCTCCATTGGAAGGTATGTCTTTTTTTAATTATTTTTTTTCATAACCTTTATTTTTATATTTGGTTAATATATTACATATTACAAAATGTATGTATATTAGTGAGATATTACCTTGTGGCATTATAAGTTTAGTTACAGGTTCCGATTAAGGTAGTTAATAACATGTAGCTAACGCCAGTGGATTATTGGAACAAAAAAAAATGGTAGGTATGTCGAAATTTGAATAAAGTTACATTGGACTAATTGTGGTTTGTTAAAACGAGAAATGATAAAGCTTTATTTGTTAAAGTGTTAAGCTTAGCGTGATTTGTTTTAGGTGACTTATCTTCAATTTTCTATTATTGAACGACAAGGAAATCGAAACCCAAAGTAAAAATTAATTTTGGATACATTGGCATGTAAAATCTATACGAATTAATTTTTGCACTAAAATAAAAAAGTGGTCATCTGTTTTAACTTACTTTTAAATATTATTTATAAAATTTCCAAACATGCGTCGTGTTATTTCAAGTCAAAAAAGCCATTTCGAAAACGAGTAAAATCGGACACAAAATGTCTGACTAAGCGGTAAATAAGTGTTTGCTTTAAAAGTCATATTTATATTTGTTGGGAACAATATTTGGTGTTGAAACGACAGCGGTGGAGTGTTGACAGACGTTTAAATCGGCCATAATCAGGCCTCTGTCCCTCTCGCTCTCTCTCTCTCTCTCTCTCATTCTCACTCTCTCTCTTTCTGTCTCTCTATCTCCCTCACCCCCCCCACTCTCTCTCTTCCTCACTCTCTCTCTCTCTCCCAATGGAATTCCGAATAATGAACCCTCTTCATTATAGCCTCTAATTTACACACTTGTTGATAATTGCCACATTTACCTTACAATACCCCGTTCAATACGTCCTGTACCGTATGTCACTCTGCCACAGTTCCGATTTGTGGTTTAGATAGTTTAGAGCAATAGCTCTCCTCAATCCCTTTAATATACAAGGAGCAAATGAGATGCATATAATTTGTCTAAACACTGAAGAGTCATTACATCATTATAGGAAATGAAAAATTTCCAAATTATTTAAATAAACGATATTTATTGTATTCTTGATTTTTAATTAATATTTACAACTAATAATGTAAATATATTTGAAAGCAAGAATTTGCAGTTTAATAGACTCTAAGTTATTCTTCGATAACTTGATATTAGCCTTGACCACTCACTCACTCATGGTTTAGATTTATGGACATAAACAACTATACATTTAATAAAGCACATATAAATTTCAATCAAACAACAAAATATTTTTCATGGTAGTCTTGAGTGATGATATCAATAATTTCTTTTGGTTTTATTAATATTAACTTAATTTTCATTTTCCACATAGAGTTTTATGTCACAAAACTAATCGATTGTTTACCACAA
>NW_027110400.1:957047-967858 GCF_000696795.3 Halyomorpha halys
ACGTCCATGCTATGTCTACATATATTCTTTTCAATTATTGCTATAAAGATATTATACATTGATACATGTTACTATTGCTCTTTTTCAATCCTCTCATTTTGCTCCATCAATACTTAATTATTGTTTCTTTTCAAATAGGAGCCTATATTTTTTTCCATTACTATCTCTTAGTCTGTTTCAAGAACTTTTCAAGCTAATAACCCTTATTACTAAGTGGCTGGAAGAGTACAACTTTTATAGTCTAAATAATCTTATATTATAGTGTAACATTAACTAATTAAAAACTAGAATATTGTAGACTATTGAACCATTACATATTCATAATCACCATCGTTTTTACAAAGAACTGAAAGAGGAGACTGCCATAGCGAAGCATAAAGCTACCCTATGCAGCAACAGGACCACTTAAAGCCAGACTGGCCGACATAATTGAGGTAAAGCGGGCCTAATTCCATTTTCATAAATAGGTTGAATCCTGGTTTAAAAGCTGCCCTTTGACGATCCTTTGAAGGACTGAGTGGTACGCCCACCATGCTCCCAAAGTATTCTTTTCATGAAAGATGTTTAGGGTTCAACTCTTCTCTCTTGGAATAATTCCGAACGTTAATTGAATCCTGTAACATTATCTGATGCCTGTAGAAGGTACTGAATATTTTCAAATAATTATTTACTTCAAACCTTCTTGGAGCAGCCTTTGTTAATTGAGTACTTCATACAAGTCCGGAAGAGATGTAGTACAAAAGCCGGGGTGAAAAAGTCAGTTAATTCGACTCATTATTTGATTACTTTTATGAAAACTATTAATAATTACTCATCTAAATTGATGAGTCTGCCAAGTATAGCTAGGGGGAATAAAAAACAGTTCTTGTTTTAAAGCGTTTAATTTTTTTTTTTTCATTTGGAGCTCTATATCTTTAAAACTACCAAAACGCTAGAAAACCTAAGAGAACATCATTTTAAGTAGAGTAAATTTTCCAAAATAAGAGCCCTTATTGAGCTATTTACGTTTAATAGTTCCCGACAGGTTTTCAAAAAATCAACATTTCATAAAACAGGCGCTGAAAAATAAATAGTTGGGGAATATATTTTGATAAATCTGTATCTAGATATAAAGATAAAGATTTCTCATAATAAATTCACCCATTGCTGGTTTTTTAGAGCATTTTTTTATGAAAATGTTGATTAATTAAGAGATATGAAGATCCGAAAGAAAAATTAATTTTTTTAACGTTTTTAAACAGCCGCCATTTTTGATTCACTCTAACTATACTTGGCAGACTCATTAAAGTAATTAAAAATTGGGGTGGTATATCTGGATTTTTCCTCCTCTTGGGGTTTTGTATTAATGACAGATATTAGTATGTTTAAGAAAATAATATATGTATACTTTATCATACAGGCAATGCCAAATAGGAAACTATGAAAGGAACAGCACAATCTAGCTGCAAGAAAGGCACTCGCGTCCCCTTGTAGAAATAAAGCGAGGTTAACTCAAGAAAGTTAAGTATTGCAATCCACAAAATTAAAATTATAAAAAAGAAAAGTCATGCCCAACGAGGATAACTAGATGCAAATGTTTAGAGAAAATCGTACTTCAACGACCTCCTTAAACTTTCACCTTTATTATTTATAAACATAAATATGAGTAACGCTGAAAAAAACATAAAGGACTCAATACCTCTCGATAATAATCATTTGAAAGGAAACATCATCCTCTTAAATAAATACGATAAAGCTATTAATGATGTTTAAACAGGTTGCGAAATCGCATTTACTATATTGGTTATTTAGCCTTCGATATTACTGATTATTGAAATATCTTTAATGTTTCGCAATTCCTATCAAGTGAAGACAAGTGATTAATAAATACGAAAATAATACCACCCACCTTAATTGGTAAATCCTTATGAAAGAATTAATTATTGAAACTTCTTTGATATGCTCATTATTCTTTTTTTTTTACTAATCATGTGAGATAGTTGACCGTGGATGACTTATACGAGAAGATGGTTGGGGGGTGTAATCAATTACAATTGATTATTGTCTATATGGAGGAAAATTATCGCAATTAGGATAATTAACATGATGGTACACAATATTTTCATTTTTCAAACGTTCACTACTAGTTGCTAATAAAAGTAAAGATTTTATTAAATATTATCACCATAATATAGTCATTAAAATAAAGAAATATATAAAAAGATTATATATGTAAGATATATATTTATATAATGAAATAATAAAAATGAAAAAAAATGACATATCATTAAAGTATAAAAAATTCCTATATTACACTAGGATTTTTTATTGTATGGTCAATTTTGTTTAATACTCTACATTCACAAAATCAACACAAAAGGTTAAAGGATAACTTGACCGTAAAAATACTTGGGTAGCCATTCAATCAATTATTTATTTTCATTTTTTGAAAGTAAAGACAATAATGAGCAGAGTACGAACACAAAAGGTCGTCAAGTTGTAATGATAGTAATGATAATTGATTAAAAGTAAACATGGAAAAAATTGCTAGTAATTACTCAGGGATACTTGGATAGTATGGAAATTAAAAATAAAATATTTCACTATGATCACAAACAACTTTTTTTTAAAAAATATAAATTAAAGAAATTATAAACTTTTCAATTATTGTATAATTTCCAGTTTTTTGCAGAGTTCTTAAAATTAAATGTTGTTGATTTTGCAATTATAACTAACGGTGGAAAACCCAGAAAGTTTCCGATTAAAATACGTTGTTGTCGATACCAAGAATCTTTGATATGCCATCACTTGTAGACAATATTAGATTACATTAAATTAAATCTTTACTTTGGTAAAACAACAACAAGAGAAATTTTTGATAAGTTTATTGTTATCGTTACATTAGTTATATTTTCTTCACGAATAACAACTAATTAATCAAAAAATATCAAATTTTAATTCATCAGTGTTTAATATAGGGGCGTAACAACTGCTAATGGGGGCATTTGTGATAATTAATATAGGCGATTAAGGAATGCTTAAACTTGATTGTTTCAGCTAGCTAAATTAATTACTAATACAACTGATTAACGAAAAGTTCATCTTAGAAGGTAACAATATATATATTACTCTTAACTGTACCTATTTAATACATAAATATAAAAGTCTTATGGTCAATATGACTACTGAAGACAGTGCAACTTTTATAAACAACAAAATCCTAAGTGAGTATAAGAGGGGAGAATTTCATTTTTTATTTTTTAAAAATTAAAATAGAATGAATCAAAATTACTAAAAGTAATACAAAGATTCACTAATTGAGTTGCATTAGTAGTTTTATTCGTCCATTTAAAAAAAAAAATTAAAAAGTCATCTTTTACGGATAGAGAGTTACTTCTGGAGTTTCCAGAGCATTTAAAGTGCCAACACAAATCTGTAATAAAAAGCATAAAAATATCAAATACTTTCTTAAGAAATGTTTGAAGGTTCAAGAGATATTATAATTAAGTATTACAGCAAAATATAATAAAATGTTATAAATGCTTATGCAATATCTTATGCTTCATAATTATGGAGGAAATTGTTTTTGCTTAACAAAAGAGCTCCTAAAGTGATTAACAGAAAGAGTATAATAATTTTCTGTTGTGTTTTCCTCAATTTATTACTTTTAATATGTTGAGTGTTTCACCACGTTTATCAGTCTGTAATACCAATAAAACCTAAACTTGTAGAATCAATAAAACCCTTTTCAACCCATCTCAGACAGGTTCCTCAAAAAGTTTAGGAGTTACAGTAGAAATAATATACTGTACGGAATTTTTTTCATTTTTGCTGTTAGTAGATTTGCCATTTTATGATGCGCGTTATAATAAAATATGACAATAGTAGGCGCAGTGAGTCCGCAAGAACAGTCAAAATTAATTAAGTGGCACAACTTGGACACACGTATCTTCATCTCGAGGTGCTCTGATAAAAAGCCGACCCCCGTCGCGTAAAGAAGACCCTCAGCGACAAAGACATGAATGGAAGCGCGTGGTCGTGGAGCCCATTCAGGTTTTTCTGTCCATTGAGTAAAGCGGCCAAGTCTTGAATGGGTGCCCCCCTCCGCCAGATAAAAGAAATTCCCCCACCACGGCCCCCTCCCGTCTTTGTTTACCCGCCACGTCTGTCTTCCTTAGGCCGTAATCGCTAGACATCTCATTTTCCGGGCTGCGATGGTAAACGGAACAGGCATATTTTATGGCTGAATAAATGCATACATTTCTATAACGAGTCAATAAAGAATAAAGTAATTAGCAAAATAAACAAAATGTTATATCGAAATAAGCATTTAAGAAAAAAAATATCAGTTTATTCTGTAAATAAATAAAAATTAGCACATAGCCCTCTCTGTATTTTAAGAACTATATCCAATACCATAAGGTGGTAATAGATACGTGATATAACTCCCATTACTTGCGCAATATACGCAGCAAATTACATCTAAACAATATGATATTAATTTTATATTAATTCATCAACATATCGTAAGATAAGAACTTTATCTCTAATACTGCTAATTGATAAATGGCTTTGACGCACTAGGATTTCCAAAGGAAAAAAAAAAATGTTTTTTTTATTTTCTAATTTAGTCGAAATATAAAGTGTTTAAGGAAAAAATTTAATTATACACGAATAGCTTGTAGCAATTACATAACAAACACATAAATATTTATTACTGATAATATTATATTTATATCGATATTTGTGGGTTGATTAATATATAAATATGGACCCTTCTGTTCCCATGGCCTTGATTATTACAAATAGTAGATCGAAGCGGTATCTCCTGCACTTAAAGATAACTACGCAACCACATAAACATTCATTAAAAGCTACAAAATATAAATACATAGTTTGCTTTTCAAACCATGTCTTAATTTATTTTTTTATTTCTGATCCCCCTAAAACAGAAATAAACATGAATTAGTAAATGCATTATGTGAAGGTGAAACATAATTCAAATTAAGTTGTACCTTTTTTTACCGAGGTCACTTGAAGGTTTTAGTGAAACACTTATCTATATATTGACATTCTCGTTCTGTTAAAACTCTTACTATAATATCTGGAGGTGAGGGGCCTCCCAGGCCTTAATGAATATAATATTTGCTTGAATAGGGATTCCTTTCTCTACTGCGGCCCCTTTATAGACTATCTTAAAGCTAAAGTAGAGTTGTTAAGAAGAAACCACAGTCTACGATACAGTCCATATGAATAAATATTAATACATTTTTGGTTCTTGTGGATCTCTGAAGGTACAAGACATACCTATATATTCGTTGGTGGAATACAGCATTAGCCTCGAATACAATTACGAACTGGTTTTCAGGCGAATATGCTAAAAAATTAGGTCGTCCACTATAAAAATTATTAGGACAATATGTAAACTGCCTTAAGATTAATAATTTGACTAGTTAGTTAATTGAAATAAATCTATTTACTTTATTTTATTTATTTTAATTTAAACTCATTAAGGCTTTATTCAAAAATTTTCATATGGCATATTATTATTATTATAAGTATATAGCTATCACATCACTATCATTGACATGATGACGCCTAAGGAAACCTATAAGATTCTAATTGAAAGCATAAAATATTGGGTCGATAACTGTTATCAGAATGTCGTAAAACCTCTAAAACAACCTAATAAAGTTTGTAACGTCATGAATAACGTTTATTTATTTTTTTTACCTCGTTGCACTAATATCATTATTAAATGTCGGTTGACCTTGCCTTGTTTAACAGATGTTAGAAAATTTTGCAGACTTGACAGAATAAAAAAAAAAAAATACTCCAAGTAGAGTTGTTAATATGCATGCAGTTAATGTTAGATGGTCAGAGATTAATTCTTAATTTATAATAATGACCCAGCTCGTTCCCACAAGCTAGGTGTTATGTAACATAATGAGCTGCCCGACCTTCACGATGCTCGGGTGCCGCTTCCCATCCGAAGACTTAACAACCGCAGCCGTTCCTTCCTCCTTCAGATCTGATCGGGTTGACCTTCTAGCCAGTAAGTCAACCGATTCAGTAGTATTTCTTAAAAGTGTCTAAATTTTTATTCAAAAAGAAATATTTTACAATGTTGACCATTAAACTAGATTTGAGAGGTACCTGGAAATAAAACAATAATTCAGAAATAAATAAAGATTTAGACTAATAACGTTGATGCAATGTTGGAATCCAAAATGGAAAGTACCTGGACTTTTTATGAGCCAATAGCAATTTATTATCGTTGTGGATTACTCCTAGTTAAGAATTCGTCTACTCTTCTATTCTTTTTTTTTATTTATTTAAGTGTTTCGACCACTCGGGCCATTGACACTGGATTTACAAATTAGATTACAATTGGCATGTTCATACTGTTGAAATTACAAAGTGAGAAATTTACAATTACAATTAGATATTAACAATTACAATTTACACTTCACAAAGTTACAACTAGAACTGACTTAGTGAGCAAATTACTGTTGTGGGGTCGTCTCTGATCATTACCTGTACACATGAACAGAATCGGTGTGACTCCCGAGGAACCCAGTAACGTGCCCAACAGCGAGATCGCTTCAGCAGCAGCGACACATCGCTGCATCCTTCCTCTTTCATGAGATGACAGTGGGTGAGTCGAGTATGGCCTATCCGAAGACGGGTTAATACATCTCTGTAGCAGATTCATGTTTCCGGCCGGACGTTCCACCGTATGTTGGACCATTCCTAAATTGCTGTCTCTGGTGATGAACCGTCCTCCCATCAATTTTCTTTGATTTTCATGTAGATGATGCTACGACTTGACCTGTATTTATAGCTAGTCAGCCTTTTCTTTCCCGGTATCAGTATATAATTTACTGGAATATTAAGATTTGAGGGATTTGTAAGCTTCTATTCTTAATACATATGTATTGAGTCGGAACCATATAGAAAAAAAGTTACTTTAAATTTCACACTACAAACGGTATTAAAAATGTATAGTTTTGTACAGTCTGTTTCTCTATGTCAAATGCTCTAAACTGTATAAAACAACCTGTAAGACAGTTATTATTTATTTTTAATTACTGCTCAAAACGCTATTTTTTAAATTTATTCTCTACCATGTCCTCTCTGAAATACAGTAGGAGGGTTATCCTGTAGATAACCAACCTATTCTAACGAGTGTCAGAGGGTAGAGTTGTCATACCGTGGTGCCTCAACGAAATAAAAGTTATCCCACCCAGTTCAGAATCGAATCTGCAACTTGCAGTTGTGACTGTGCTTAGGTGAAGCCTTAACTCTCCTATTGGGCAGTTAACACATAAATCAGATAATTACAAACTGAGCCTAAAAATTAGAGCCTTACATACTTGAAGGTTTGATCTTACCCTAAATAAATGCCTTCCACATCCAAATCTACAATGTCTGTACTGACATTTCTTTGCTTTTAGGATTCTTAGAACAGCATTTATGCGTTTTTAATAATATTTTCGCTATCCATAAAAATAACTTTCAACACCCGTTTCAGTGCTATAATTGATTATACTATATTTATAGGATGCATGTCTCGAAATTCTTCATAGTGTAGATCGTCTAAACTCTCCACTCTTTTTCCTCAACCAAATATTATACTCAATACTTTACTTGTATAAAAACTTTATTAAAAAAAATACTTTCATAATCAATAAAGAGTCCTTTTTTCTATTAGTCAAAAAAGCACAGAAAGTACAAAATTAAAATTGATACTGCATTTCCCGTCAGTGCTTAAATCTTGTTCAGAATCTTATTTCTCTAAGACATTATATAATCCAACTACTTGTATTTTTTCTATTTATTTAAACTTATATGTTACGGAAGTTTGTTAATCTAGACCATTCCCTGACGTTTCTGAAAATTGTTCCTTATCGCATGAGAACATCTCATCTTTGAAGTTTCATCAGATCTTTTGATAAACTTTTATAGAAAATTTGCTAATAAATTGTTACTGTTTGCGAATACAATGCTTCTCAATTTATTAATGATGAATTACTCTATATGAGGATATTGCTTAAAATAAAATTTATCAAGATATATTTGAATGCGTTGAACCAACAAAAGATATGCACATGAACTGACGTTTATGAAATATATGAAGATTATAACCAGAAGAATGTAACGCTAACTGTAAATTTAATTATTTTTTTATTATTAATTACCTACAAGATAATCTCTTCTATGAACATTTTAGCTCAAAGACTGTTGTAACTATAGATCGGATAAGTTCGTTAAGGTTATGAAACGCCCGTCTTATCTCTATTAACTTTTTTTTTTAATTTTCCCCCTTCGACTTCTCATTAAATCTATCCGAGTAGGAACCTTTCATTAAAATATTATGACCGACACTCCGATCTGTATTAATAGTCAATCTTTGACCTAAAAACTCATTGAATACGAGGGGATACCTTGTAGCTAATACGGATTAAAAAAATATATAGATAGAACCAAAAAAAAATACCTATAATGGCCTAATGCGCAGTTTGGATAAAAGTTAATTAGAAATTATACTTATACCTTAGATGATGGATAAGAATATTAGATTACCGGCTTAGGCGGAATGTCAATAACATTGCCTGCCAGGGTTTAGATTACTAATACACTATTATCTGATATGGGTGTTATGTTGTGGATATTATTGCTAATAACACCACGCTTTCAAAGCCACAGCTTCCCAAATCCTTAATTAGTCAGTCCTACCCAGGTATAATCAAAGGAAGCAAAAGTTATTATAGTCTCCCCTATTGTATTACTCTCTTCCTAATGATATATTAAATTATTACCTGTAAAGGCCTTAGTATCCACTCAGGTAAGGTTTCACTGTCCGTATGAAGGGCCAAACTGTATACCCGATTCCTAGAACCGGGTTATATCATATACAACAGGAAAAACCGCAGTTAGTATTATATAACATTCTCCACTCTAATTAGATTCCTGCCTCCCTCTCTAAAAATATCACTGCAAAATTTAACATAGCTATTTTCAGCACAAATAGCTCCCTTCAGATGTAATCTGGTCATAGAAATAAATCACTGCGAAGGCAATAAAAAAAAGAAATGCTAATTGGGTCAATCTTATTTCTAAAAAGAGTTCATTGTCTGTCATAGTGTTCAATTTGTAGATTCAATTTATTTATTTATTTTTTCAGTTTTTTAGACACTACTTGCATATCTTATATTATACATATCTTCTTGCCTACATGATATTATATTTCATCTTTCACTGTTATCCATCTAATTCCACGATTATCAATCAATTATAATTTTTTTACTATTCAATTATCAGTTATCAATTTTTTATCATTTATGATTCAATTCAATATTTTGTATAATTCTAAATCTGTTTGTATACTATTCCTTTTCAATTGTATGTTTCTCTAAAAGTTGTTGTTATCTCTTTTGTTCTATAGCCCTGATGAAGACCTGAAACTCAGGTCGAAACGTCGGGATAAAATAAATAAATATGGTTTTGTTTATTTATGTTGTTCTTTGCTGACCGCACCCCCCGACAAACTTCTCCAATTATTTCTAAAACGTTTGATGCAATTTCTGTAATAAATTTTTTAGATAGTTCCCTTCATATAGGTGTATATCCTCCCCCCCTCAACGAAACACACATACACTCACACAAAAAATAATGAAATAATGTTTAAAAACACAAAATTAAAATACTATCACAACTACCTCAGGAATTTTATTTGTTAGAGACAAAAAGTACTAAGTCAAGAGACAAAGTACTAGAGACAAAGAGTATTTTGAACTGAAATTTATTGTAAACCGACTATTATAATCATAAATGGCTTTTAAAAATTTTGGGAAAAATACGCTTAGCACGTTTTTGTTCGGTCAAGGTACATTCTTTAGTCCCCTTTTGGCAACCTGAGAGTTAAAAACTAAAAAAAAAATTCTCCTCTTTTAACTCCTATTTTTATGGGATTTTTTAAAACTAAAATCCCTTCTTAAACTTTAAGAATAAATAGAAATTAAATTAAATACATAATTATAATAATAAAATTAAATTTAAATACATTATTGTCTGCAATCTTAGATACACATTATAATATCCACATTAAATACCATGAAATCGATATTAGATGGCATAATATCTACACTTATTAGATATAATATCTATCATCGATTTACAGTATATAAGATATTTAGTTCTCGATATTATTATTTACACATTTTAAAAGAACTAATTAAAAATAATTTATCATATCCAAATTTATTGTCCATGAACATATTATATAGATTAGGAAATATATAAATCTTAGAAGTTTACATCTTATTATAATTATACACAACGGAACATAAATATGACAATTATAACTACATAAGATAGTTCAATGATAACGTTACAGTAGTAAAAAATATAAAAATTATATAATAAAATAATTATAATAAGACAATTGGTCCTATTTTATGCATGCATCTAACTTGTTAAATTCGACTTTATAAAATTAAATAATAAAATAGTCATGACTAAAATGCTGATTAATATTATTGCTTCTTTTACATAAAATAACATGCCTATTGCATTTTAACTAATTTATTACAAACTCCTGTATAGCAATAAATATATAGTTTATACACTTAAGAAATATTGTAATTTATATAAAATAAACTATTCCTTTTCAATTGTATGTTTCTCTAAAAGTTGTTGTTATCTCTTTTGTTCTATAGCCCTGATGAAGACCTGAACTCAGGTCGAAACGTCGGGATAAAATAAATAAATATGGTTTTGTTTATTTATGTTGTTCTTTGCTGACCGCATCCCCCGACAAACTTCTCCAA